>NW_009923246.1:0-10722 GCF_000696875.1 Nestor notabilis
TATATATATAAAAAAAATAGATACTGTGTAGCTATATAACAACTTGCTGAACCTCTCTATGAAAAGGAAGGAAAGAGAGCCTCTCTCCTCTCCTCACATTTGGATTGATGCCTCAAAGCATAAACCAGCTCCTCAGATGAAAGGGAAAGGAGGAATTTTTTAACAATGAAATTCATTCTCAGCTGTGACAGGGTTTTTTAGTTCTGCACTGCCTTCACTAAGCAGATGATCCTACAGTTTCAGTTTAAGCCTTTCAGTGACTTGCAAGCATCCTCCCTGCACTAAACACATCACTGCAGTGGCCACCACCTCTCATTTCGCAGATTTTTTATGATCTACTATATTAAAACCAGTTTAAATGTAATAAAATCTGCAACATTTACAGCTAGAAAATACAGACAATAAAATTAGCCAGGCATAAAAATAAGGGAGTCAAACATCCCCTGCTCACTTTCCAGGGACAATATACACGGAACAGGCACAGGCTGCAAAATCAAATGGCATTTAAATCAATTGAAAATTCCAACAAGCTTTTCTCCTGCCTGCACGGGGCTCAAGGGACATTGACACACACACATTCACTCTTCTGCATTGTTTCCTCAGGTTTTCATTCTTGCTCCCTAAAATTTGTTTATAGAAGTGCTGATGTGAAATATTGATGATTTACTCATCTCTCCTCCGTGGTTTTGCTCAGTGGCAGCTGGTTTTGCAGGAATGACATACTTTCTCTCTCCACTTCACACTCCACCCCTTTTCTGCAGAAGATGGAGCAGGAATAGAGATTCTTAGATTGCTCTTTCTTCCTACCTTACCTACTCTCTCATTTTCTTAACACATACCATTACAACACATAGGGCAAAGCAGCAAATTCCCACTGAAGCAAAACTTTGACTGTCATAACAAATACCTGTTGTAGAGCCAAAGCAAAGCTGTTCTTACAACTGCTCCTATCCCTCTGTCCCTCCCACAGTACAAGCATGAACTGGGGAGCACACTAAGGCAGGGCTTTCCTGCAGAGTAGTATATTCCAGAAGCACAAAATACTGCCAGGTGCTTCCTCCCCTTAGGATTCCCTCAGTTTTCTGACTAGGATGTTATTTAATGAATGGGATACAGAGCTGCTTGAAGCAAAACAAAATTTATCTGCTAACATGTTGATATTAAGCAGCATTTGGAAACTCTGTTTGGGGCACAGGCAAAAGCTTTAGGAACTATGAGTGACATGAACTGTGCTTTGGGAAAGCCCTGCACAAGCAGTGACAAAGATATGCTTCAGTAAATATTACCATAGCCTTGTTAACTATTCACTCCCACAAGGCAAAGGACAGATCACAGACCTGCTCTACATCACACCGAAGCCCTGGGTCAGAACCAGAGCTGGAAACAAACTTGCTTCCAAAGGTCTGCTGAGTTTTGAGTATTTCTTCAGCCCAGTATTACACAGGTCTCAATTTCCATCCAGCCTCTGCCCCATCCTGTCGACCTTAAGCAGCTTTAATGCTTTCCAGAAGCACTACATTACAGCCCATAAGCAGAAATACATATCCTTCTACACTTAGAAAGAATGCAGATAACATTGACTGTACTGCAGAGAGCAGCCAGTCTAGGCCAGGTGTAAATACACAGCAGACATACATCACTCATACCACCAGCCTCCTTCTTATAAGTCCTGGTTTTATCTCTGCTGCAGGACTTCTGTTTGTCATATAAATCCTAGTATAGGAATATGTAAATGGCTTCTCTATCAGTAACAATCAACTCAGTGTCATGGATTGTATGAAGTCTCCAATTCTCTCTTTTAAACAGTGCAACACCTTTTCTTTGTTTTGGAAGGTGGTAATTCAAATGGTTGGTTAGAGAAAGTTGTTTATTTGTGAACTGCAGAGAAGAAATAGCATTGGATACAGCCAGCCTTACTTCAGTAATTACCTCTGCTACAATAAAGTTTTGTATTTGGAGACACAGTTAATAAAAGAACTCTTCTTTTGGGATTCAAATCTCTGAGTCCCAAAGCACTATTTATTCTAAACAGGGCTGGTTTCTAGAACATGGCTTAATATCTTGCAGCAGAGGCAATGATGGTCTCCTGCTTCTTTGAAATAAGGTAACTAGAGAGAGAACTTACTCTTTTTAAAAAAGAGCTGTGAAAAAAAATGAATTAAAACCTAACCTGACTGATCAAACACGGGAGCATCTACCCTGACTCCTTGACTTGATTCACTTCTTTAAGGACACGAGACACTTCTCTGAAGTCTGCACACGTTAACACAAAATGCCACTCATTTTATTTTTAAAACATCAAAACCAATGAAGTCTGGGGCTGTCTGACCGGGACTGCTGGGCTTACAGGGAGAAGGACACCATAACTTCTGTCAGCCTCAATGACAGCTACATTATCCACAAGAGCTCTAACCACCCTTCTCTCTCTTGTTCAGTTCCCATTCAGGAAATAGACAACAGCCTCCAAAGGATGGGAAAAGAAAAGCTACTGAAACTTCACCCAGCTTCACTCTCCTATATTCAGTTCCAGACCTTCAGCATTAATTCAGGGAAGAGGTGAAGTAACTACTTCAAGAAAAAAAATTAAAGAATCCAAATTAAAAGCTTGCAACAACTGAGGAGTTTCTGCCTTCAGGTGCATCTGAAACAAGGTCTGTATTCCATCCTTCACAAGTTTGCCACTGAGCCACAGACCTCCCAAGGGAGTCAGAATGAATTTCAAGTCTCCTCTACCTTTAAGTATTAATGAATACTTCCTCTGTAAGTTCAAGAATGCCCCCTAGTCGCTGTTGATACCCTAAACCCCCACCTTCAAGAAGCAGCCTTGGAAGATGGGACAGCCTGGGTGCTTGTCCTCCACCGGGCAAAGCTCTCCCTGCAGCTGCGAACAAGCATGTTATGAAGCTCTTCTGACAAAGGGCACATTCTACACTGCAGACCTGTACTCTGGGTTTGAGGAGATGACTGGAATGTGTTTTCTCTTTGCATAAAGGCATTTCTTTGGAGGCATCTGCAATCCATGCAAATGAAAGGTTTCCAAAAGGTCACTAGCAATATAAAATGTAATTAGCTTAAAAACATCAAGTATTTTTAGGCAGCACTTTGCCCCAGGTTATCTTACTGTTGCTTGGGTTTTATAACCACAGTTCTTATTATCAGTATGGGTTTTTTCCTTTTAGATGTAATCAGGAAAGAAAAAAATCTGACAAACACACTGTTAAAAGAGATTATATTACTCTCAAACAGGCAAGTTAGAGACTTACTCCCCATGGCTGTGCACTACACTACACTACACAATAATACCAGGTAACACAGCAGAGGTGCACTTTTATTAAATAGGATACAGCTTAAAAACAATTAGAAAGAAACAAGTCGCATTATGCTGCCCTATAAAGTCCAAATGGCTACTCCAGATTGACAACAGATTTATCCATGAATATTACCACCCCATGGGTATCTACAACTGGCCTTCCCCTGCATCAGCACAACTCACACTACTCAATGCAAGAGGCAGAAATACTGCACTTCAGGAAACACACTTGCTCCTACACCACATCTGGACAAATGAAGCAAAACTCATTCAAGAGTCATTGTAACGGCAGGTTCAGACTTGCTGCTCCAGCTGAGTGCCCAGAGGAGATAAGTCAAACAATACGATAAAGTGATTTTATTAACAGTACAGAAAATAGTATTTTTGCTTAATACGAAATTGAAGTTCTGGTCCCTTAATTGCAAGGCTGATATACCAGTGCTGAGTCAGTGAAACACAGCAGTTGCTGGTATATGGCTCCAGCAAAAACATGACATACACTGACTATCTGCCCATTGCAAAGCAGTTGGAACTAGATGGTCTTTAAAGTCTCTTCCAACCCAAATCACTCTATGATTCTATGATAGGAAGAAAGGTCATACTACCAATTGCTTGTCTTATCAAAGTACCCAAATGCTGGTCATGTAACAGAATGATTTAGACCAAGTCTCTCTCAAGAGATCCTGACACCCCTTTCATCTCTTCGGTCTGACACCTCCCCTGTTCCACATGTACCCACTACCTTCTCTCTCAAATTGTCTAGTTATTAATGAAGTTAAACTCAGGGCAATTGTTCTTAACCTGCATTTAGCTTGAAGGCTTTTGTTTCTATATCAGATCCAAGCACTGGCTGTGTGCCCAAACTCATGTCTGTCTGCTAATCCTATCATTCGGTCTAATAAAAGGCATTACTTCTCCCTACAAACCTTGCTTTGCTGATTCTCAAAATACATCAAAATACACTCCGACTTCAACAAGCTCCAATCCTTACACACCAGGGCAAGATTTGCAGAATGAAAACCAAGGCATAGGCATAGGACCCAGAGGAGCAAGTTCACTCAATAGACTGGAAGTGTGACACAGCCACACAACCTGTGCTGCAATTACATCCTTGGTGGCAGAGGATTCAGCTTGTTTCAGCTGGAGGGGATGTGAGCACCCTCCCAGCTACCAGAGAAGGGGCTGAAGTGACTTCAGTCTTGTTCTTGAAGTAGATGCATCAACATGAATGATATATTTGGTTTCCAAGAGTCAATTAATACATTGCCTTAGTGACAATTGTTTCCTCCAATGCAACCTGCAAGGAAGGACTGTTTTCATTAGGATAACCCACGGATGTGTGCTAGTCTGTTAGTATAAGAACCTCAGTTTTCTTTAAGCACACCCCCTCTTTTATTAGTTGTAGCTACTTTGAACTCCATGTGCTGCAACTGCCATTGACTGATAATCCCTTATTTGTACAGCCCGAAAGGGACACAGTTTATTTCCATGAATATTTCAAAAGCTTTTTCTGGCTGAGGAGCAGAATGCCTCTTCAGGAGTTATTCCACTCAGAACAATCTGATTTTCGTTGCTTGAATAAGAGGAAAACTGGGAGGTTTTGTTGTGGGGGTTTATTGGGATTGTTTTTGTGGGTTATTTTACCAATTTCCATCTCTTCCCACTGAGAATGTGTTTAAAACTGACAAATATGGGAACACTGTTTTAAATATTGAAAATATGTAAAAACAGCCCATAGATTAAATATAACAGAAAGGAAATTGCATGTTGCTAGAACACTGTTCTGAACTCTAACAGCGTACAATGCCTAAGCCTTCTGACCAAGCCTCGAGCCCTAGAGGGCCCTCTGAATGTCAGCTCCTACTGCAGCTTTTCCTCATATGGCTAAAGAAAAACTAAAGTCACCAGCAACAAAATAACTGGACCAGTTGCCAACAACCCCTCCTGAACCCATCCTCCAGATCTGTCCCATCTCCATCCCCCCTACGGAGTTTCTCAGTACACTGAGAAACTGTCAATTTCTTAGCAACAGAGCATGGCTGCACCACTCCTGCGGGCAAACATGAGTGCTGCCTTGAGAGAGAGATTGGAACTGCCTGTAAACACGTTTCTGCTCTGTGATGCCCATGCAAGAACCAAGCACCAGTCTGACTTTGGAATTTGAAAAGAACAGTATAAAATCAATACATTTCCTTTAACAAGAAGTCTTACTGCAAGGATAGAGAAAGGGGGAAACATGGTCAAGGCACAAACACGCCCTCAAGGTCTTGTGCCTTGTTTCTCCATGCTTTACTCCTTCAAACCAACTACTCCTTTCTTAATTAGATGCCTCAAAAGTGTCTGATGCTTCACCCAAAGCTGTACCAGAGCTATAGCAAAAGGCTACATCTGAGCTCTCCACAGAAGAGTTTCTGAGACAAGCATATTCACATGAAGATGTTCTGCTGCTTTTCGTTTCTTTCCTTTCACTTGTAAGAGTTTTTAGCTAATTGGCTCCAGAATTTATAATCCTGGTGACAGCACCGTGGCTGTGCGAGACGGAGAAGGTGGAGGAGGAGGGGAGGGAGGACAGAGGAGCTGCCAAGGCTGCCGGCACCATCTTCTGTTAGGAGCACGCTACTGCAAAGCAGCAGCTACAGCTCAGGATGCTGATCCTCCTCCCAGCGCTCACCCAGAGAGCTCAGGGTTATCTTATGTTTAGGAATATCATGAGCACAACTTTGGAGGTTTTCTGCAGACTCCAGAAAAAGCAGGAATCCGAATATGAAGTGCAGCTAAACCCACCGAGTTTGAAAAGGAGAAAATTAAGCAGACGGGGGTGTGGGGGGGAAGGCAATTACAGCAGGGAAAAAATGTGTTTCACCATTAGCATTGCACAATAAGAAGGTTTGTCAGGCACCGGTTTAGCCTACACATGTTCACATCCGTCAGCATTTCCATGATAAATCCTAATTTTCGCCATTGTTGATCACATTGAACTAAAACTTGGTATGCAAGTTTTTAGCACAGATGCTCAAATAAATTATGCACATTAGTCATTTAACTTTCAGAGCAGCAGAAGAAAGCTGCTTTTGGGGGGGGGGGGTTTGACTATAATTTATGAAAAGTTTTTTTCTGCCTTACACAGCTAAAAAAGACAAGGCAGCTTACTTTTTGATTCAACTTTTCAAGCCATATGTCTTGTATAGATGATAAAACACTGACATTAGGAAACTATTTATAGCTACAAATGCCCTCCCCCCACCAACAGCTATATACCTACAGTATTTCTTCCATTTACTATACATTCACATGTGCACAAAGACACTTTTTTTCTGCCTTACACAGCTAAAAAAGACAAGGCAGCTTACTTTTTGATTCAACTTTTCAAGCCATATGTCTTGTATAGATGATAAAACACTGACATTAGGAAACTATTTATAGCTACAAATGCCCTCCCCCCACCAACAGCTATATACCTACAGTATTTCTTCCATTTACTATACATTCACATGTGCACAAAGACACAGAGAATGGTTGAAATGAAGATACATACAGAAAATACCAGTAACTGCAGGCTGAAGAGGTCATACAGTTGAGGTCAATGTGATCCAGATGAGAAACTGTTAAACAAGCTCGAGAGCTGAGCACAGTTTACATGCAGATATGATCAACTGATGGAGACATCCCCACCAAGACTATCTATCTTTTAGGCAGGGCCATATTCTGTGCAGGGTTTGAACTGACACCACCTCACAGGCATTACAAGATCCTACAGAATTCATGTTTTCCTTGGCAAAATGTCTCAGTGTATTCCAGCAGCACTGGGAAACCATCAATCTGATTGAAATGAACAGTACAGACAGTACCATGGACACTTTAGAGAAATCCAGAATGTTTGATACCCCTGTTATTATGGCAACTATAGGAGGCATTCAGGTAAATGAGTGGCATTCCGGCACTGTCTTCCTCTGGCTCCTCGTGCCTGCTCAGGAAAGCTGTACTGCAGTTCCAGCATTACAGATCCAGAGACAACATTATACATGACCTTGTTTGACTGTTGACAACTTAGACAACGTTTCAAAGGGACAGTTCAAGAGCTATGGTCAGTACTATCATTTTAAGATACTATATGGGAAAAACGTGTACGATTGCTTCTGGGGGGAGAAGGGAACTAAAGAAATCTCAATTAGGTACAGAGAGAAAGGAATTAATGGTTTTTATTTGCCTTAAAAATCACTAGGTGCAGAGCAGACAGGGTAACTAGAGATGTTTTTCATTCCTGTGGTCTTCTGGATGAGAATGAGAGAAACTCGGGTCACTGCATCAAGTGACTCAGCTGAAGCCAAGAAAACACGAAGCTTCTCCAGAAACTAACTCCAGACTTCTCAGGCCATGTTCTTCTACTTTAACCATGGAACCATCCTTATCACTTCCAGACTATTCTAAAGATATCACCAAACTGAAGGGCCCTCTTTTTTTCCAACTCACAATCTTTCAAGGCTTACTGCCCCATTGCAGAAGCAACAAGACAAATGCCTAAGCACTGGAAATCCAAAAGCTCTATGCAAAGCTTGGCAACAGGCTGAATTCATGGTTTTAAATAACACTACTGGTTTCAAAGTAGAATATTTTTGTGCTGCTGCCTCCTGCATAGCTGAGATTACAATTTGTACATCTGTATTCGCATCACAAATATAACATGGATGTGGGACACTTCCTTTGGCCCATCAGCCTCATGTAGATCATTAATTTGATCATAGCATCTCTCTGCTAAAAAAGGATAATGAAAATAGATGAGTTTTGACTTCAAATTACTTCAGGAATTCTAAATGCTCATTCTAATTTCCAAGAACTCTGGCCTGGTATTAACATACATCTATTTCACCTGGGATTTTTAGGAATTTTAGTCTCACACAAGCAAAAGATTTATAGCACAGATGTGAGTCATAGACTAAATGTTAGGCTGCTCCTTCCCTAACTGTGACAGTGCAGCTCCGTGCTGAAACACCATGTCTCCTGTACAAGACACCAGCAGGAACAGCCTATGCTCCCTATCAAATTCACTGATTATCTTTACACAGTTTTCTGGCCAGTACCACACACTGCTACCTGGATAACCCAAGGGAATGCTGAATCAGCATCTCCAGAGGATGTTACCAAATGGAAGTTACCATTCATTCATGTTATAAAAACATGCACAGCCATCAGGGATGGGAGTAAGAACACCAAGTGTCAATCACAATCATGGAGCAAGAAAAAACAGTATTAAGAACAGAGTCAAATAGCTTCTACAATTTGTTCATCATCAGAAGTGATGAGAGCACAGATTAGCCTTGAATGTTCTCCACAAAGCACAGTCAAATATAAGGTAACAAATCAAATATGATTTTTACTGGTTTTGCACTACTCAGTTTGTACAGAGCTCCAGGCTGAAAAGATGGTACAATTACAGCTATGCCTGTCCCCTCTAGGCTTTTCTTTAGGCTTTCTCTATATATATTCTTTTTAAGAGAGACTAGTTTCATGAGCTCCAGAACATGGATGTCTCTTTCCAAAGATGAATATTGATTCAAACAGACTCCCATTTCTCATATCAACAGCACAAAAACTATACCAACACAACATCACCACAAATGTTACAAGCCTTTAGAAAACATGGTATAGCAGAAACTACCATGTATCAGAGCAGTGCTCCCTCACTGCCAGTCTCAAGGCTGAGTGAGCAGTGGTCAAGGAGCCATGATCTGCAATTCCCCGAGTGTGGCATTTAAGAGGGTTTTTTTGCTTGCAGAGCTCCAGTGCCTAACAGGGCATGGCCTCTGGCTGCAGCAACACGATGTCTCTCCTGGTGATGAAGACCCATTTTCCTTAAACTTGCTGGAATTTGTTATTTTTGAGACCTCTCCCATCTGCTAAACTTGACAGAACACAACCAGCAAGTTCAACAGTGTTGGGGTAAGCACAGGCAATCTCATCTACATACACACACAAAGCACTGTAATAAGCCTCACTTCCTCAGGAAATCAGACTAAAAATGGCACAATCATGAAAAGTAAAGGTCTGGGCAAAATCCCATGTTTTTAGAATTGGAAGCATAAGTCAATGTCTTGACTAAATTATTTTTGCCTTCCTATTTTCTGCTAAGGGCTAAGTATATGATAGAAAAAAAGAACTAAAACAGCTTTGTATCTACCCAATTTGAGTCACAAACAACCAGATGTTGCTCTGGAAGCTTACTATTTGAATATGTCTATTTGTAGTAGATTGGTCACTTGATGGGACCCTATCAACTACTCCTGGTATAAAAATTCATGAAAGATTTTGGAGGAGAGAAAAAGCAATACCTCCTAGTCATTTCTTCACAGTATTACTCTATAAATGAATGCAGAACCTGTCAGCAGTTAATATCACCCTGAAGTGCTGTGAATAAGCATTTGTCTGGTATTAGGTACACACACACCTCCAACAGAAATCAAGGTGCAATGTGCCACAGAGATGAACAAGAGAAGAAAAAAAGAAAGTCCCTACCTTGTCCTATATTAGACATTAAGTGCTGCTTTTGATCACAAACTAACTCATAAAGCCCATTAAAAAGGTAGCACTTCTCTCTGCCAGATAAAAGACACTTCACTGTAATTAAACTTCTGTCCAAGTTTCCAGAAGATATAGGGAAGTCTGACAGGGTCTATTTATATTTGTGACTGGCACTCCTTGGAACGTCCAAGGAAAAAAGATGGGCACTAGGTTTACAACCCTTCTGAGCTAACAGCACTTATGGGGATGGAGGGTTCTGAGCTTATCATCACTCATTCATTGGGGTTTTTATTAAATCAAATCCCTGCTGCCCAACTCAAAAGCTTTTCGTGTTCAGTTTGCAATCGACATTCCCCAGCCTTCAATGCTTTAGTTGATTTCATTTTTAAGCGACCCCAAACACAGCAGGTTCTTTAGGAAAAATCATTTTTACATGATTTATGTGAATAAAGGTGGTAAACAACCATGTCTCTTAACAGAGCTCTGTAAGCACTTGGAGAAGGAAAACATATTCTCAAACATATTCTGTGTCTCCCTTTTCACATATGACACTATGTCAAAACACATGGCTGGGTTTCTGACACTAGGTGATGGGAATAAGCCATCAGCTCCAGGATCCCAACACTAGAACCAAAGATTTATTGCTCTTCCATTTTAATTTGTGTCTTCATCCTGCTCAGTACTAACTTCACTTAAGTGTTTCCTTTTATTTGACTTCCTAGAAGGCACCTCAATGGTCCAAAGTCAATATTACACTTAGACAACAACAGCAAAAGCAGAAAAGAAATGATCACTTTGGGGGGGACTGCAAGTAATCAAACCAGTCTATTTTCATAGCCTGTCTTTCAGAATTGAAGCAAAAATCAAACTGTAAGCAGCACCATTCCTTCCTGCTG
>NW_009923246.1:10753-23748 GCF_000696875.1 Nestor notabilis
CAGAGGACAACACTGACCAGAGGGGAAGTTTTCCCTTACATTTCAAATTCTAGAATCCTTTGCCAGGATTGTTGTAGGAAATCTCTCCAGAGACTCTAAATATGCAGACAGGATTCTGGAAAAATAAATATGTCTCTCTTCTATCTTAAAAAAAATAGTGTAACTACTACATCATTTTTCCCTAAGACAAAAGCTTATAAACTGCTTGGCCAACTTTCCATGCTCATAGAATGGTTTGGGTTGGAAAGGACCTTAAGATTAGCCAGTTCCAACCCCCTGCCATGGGCAGGGACACCTCACCCCTAGACCACGTCACCTGTCCTGGGGCTTAAACCAAGGCTC
This sequence comes from Nestor notabilis, assembly GCF_000696875.1. Taxonomy (NCBI): domain Eukaryota; kingdom Metazoa; phylum Chordata; class Aves; order Psittaciformes; family Psittacidae; genus Nestor; species Nestor notabilis. The sequence continues at coordinate 11,096 of NW_009923246.1, forward strand.
TGTCCAGCCTGGCCCCGAACACTGCCAGGGATGGAGTATTCACAACTTCCTTGGGCAACCTGTGCCAGCTCCTCACCACCCTCACAGTAAAGAACTTCTTCCTTATATCTAATATACATTACAAACTACAACTATCAACTCCTCCTGAAAAAGCAGATTTCAACTACTACACCTATAGCATTCACACTCTGGGGGAAAAATGTGCTTACACTAGTGATGGCTGCATGGTTCAACTAAGCCACTAATTAAACACCTTTCTTTCATTACCTTGTCCTGAAGAGCAGAGCAGGTACAGGAGGTTATCAAGGAGCCCCTAAGCAACCTTCTTTTGGGCTTTAAACCTTTGGGTTGTTATCTTTGTTCTGCAGTTGCAGAAAAAAAATTACTGCTGCAAGCATAATTTACTATATTTACACAACTTGTAGCAACACACTCCAAAACAGCAGTGAGATTCCATCTCACACTATTAATGGCACTTTCAGCTACATTATTCAGCAATCCTGAAGTTGCAAAGAGAAGTGAGTTGCCACTTATGTGTTCGGTGTAAGAGTGAGCCTCTCCTCTTCCCCATTCTAGCACCACAGGAAGGTTTTCCTCCCTAGCAAAAATAGCAAGCTCCAAGGGAGCCTACACAACTCCAACATGTAAACAATCACTGCTAAAAGAAATTGATTTAAACCCACTGTTCAGAAAATTCAGTCCTGTGGTTCTGTGTCTAAAAGCATCCCATCTGAGCTGTACAGAAAATATGATACGCATTACCATTTGATCTCTAGGAGGTCTGGAGACACCAGCAATTGCAGGGGTTACACAAAACACAGATTGCCCTTCAGATCCCCCAAGCCAGAGGCAGGGGGAATGGAATATCAATGCAGGGGCTCATTTGTAGCAGTGGAGCCTTTTTGTAGTGTGATGACCTCTATTGCCTTTTTAATAACAGAAACACTGTCTCTAAAAAATAAACAGTAATAAATGGAGAGCAGTTCAAGAATGGAAAAATGAGACAAAACAAATTTAGTCTGTTTAGTGAAGCCATATGCCATTTGGAAAACGTTACCAATGTGTTTGTATACCATATGTGCTGGGTTTGGCTGGGGTAGAGTTAATTTTCTTCACAGTAGCTGGTATGGGGCTGTGTTTTGGATTTGTGCTGGAAACCAGGATGTTTAGTGACTGCTGAGCAGTGCTTACACACAGTCAAGGACTTTTCTGCTCCTCACCCCACCAGTGAGCGGGCTGGGAGTGCACAGGGAGTTGGGAGGGGACACGGCTGGGACAGCTGACCCCAACTGACCCAAGGGATATTCCATACCATACAACATCATGCTCAGCATATGAAGCTGGGGGAAAAAAGAGCAAGGGGGGGACATTTGGAGTGGTGATATTTGTCTTCCCAAGTGACTGTTGCCTATGATGGAGCCCTGCTGTGCTGGAGATGGCTGAACACCTGCCTGACCATGGGAAGTGGTGAATGAATTCCTTGGTTTGCTTTGCTTGTGCGTGCAGCTTTTGCTTTACTTACTGAATTATCTGTATCTTGACCCACAAGTTCTCACTTTCACCCTTCCCATTCTCTCCCCATCCCTCAAGAAGGCAGTGAGCAAGTGGCTGTGCAGGGCTGAGTTGCCAGCTGGGGTTAAACCATAACAGCATAAACCTCCATTCTAGATCAGCTAAAGGACACTGAGAAGCAGCTGAGCTAGAGCTGTCTCCAGGGTTTTCTCAAGAAAGAGAAGACACCTTACAAAGCAAATTGTTCCCTTGTGATACCTTGTCCATGCCTGGTTTGTTTTCTGAAGTGAAGTCCTGCTCATAGACTGCTACAATAGCAATTAGCTCCTGCTTCATTACCAAGCATCTCCTTTTGCCAAAAAGAAAGACAAACATGAGCTGCCAAGTTTCTATCACACTCACAAAGCAATGTGGGAAAGGTACCATCAGTGGGAATAAAAACCTGGAAGACTGCAGTGAAAGGACTGAAAGAAAGAATAATCAGTTTACAAAAAACCCTTCCAGGCACACTTCTGCCTGTGTTTAAGAGCTCAGTAACAATCAAACACACATGCAGTGTACAAAGACTCAATACAAGCCATTTAGGGAATGTTGAATACCACACTCAAACCTCTTCTGCTACGCTGAATTTTGCACAGGTAGGCCAGGACTGTCTGTGATTCTCCATTGGTATAAAACTAAATTCAGATACCAGCTTCTGATGAGGTTTTCTTAAGCATCTACCAAATCATTAATTTTAATGGAGAAAATTAAATCAAAGCTTCGTAGGGTAGGCAAAAAAAAAAATCTTCTTTGTACTGCACATTGCTCTAGACACACATAACCACCGACTTCATAAATCAGACATAGTGGTATCAGTACTGAAGACTTGACACATTCCAACTCAGAGCAAAAGAACTTGTGGTTGAAAAAAAAGAAACAATAGAAAGCTGAATAAGTGCTGGGCTCCATCACTAGAGGGAGTCATGATCACATATTAAGTTACTGTAATACGCAGACCATTCTGACCACAATCGTGAAACAAATAAAAAGCTAAATCTGCAGAAGAGTCAGGGAAAAGAGAAAATTAGATTTGCTTCCTTAACAAGGTTTTATTCCCAAAGACCTTCTCTTGGGAACTTTCGAATCATCTGTAATGAAAGGGTTTTAAAAATATATCTTATTGCCTCCGTTTCCAGACAGAGTAAGGTATGTGACAGGAGAGAGCTGAAATTATCAGTTTCAGAAATTACTCACAGCATTGCATCAAGAAAATGTGAGAATTTTAATTGAAGCAACTTTACAGCCCATTTCACTTCAAATCAAAAAGTAATCTTAATCATGTTTTTATTTTTTAACTAAATTGGCACAATTACATCCAGCACGAACAGGCACTACCAAAAGGCGGCTTTTGCAACAGATGATTCCCTTTGGCCATTAATACATTTAGAAAAAGCATTTCTCTGACAGGCTGTGAGAAGCAGCCTAAAACCAAAAATAAATCAGGAACTCAAGCATAACTACCATTCTTTCATTTGATCATTTCATCAGCTGCAGCTTTGAGGGTTTGCTTGCTTTATTTTTAATATATGAAATGTCTTTTTTATATTGGTGAGGTATTTTTCACCCTTTTAAACTTCTTAGCAGAAACCACAGAACAATTTGGCTAGCTGCACTCACAGGAATTTGCACTTGGCTCGAACAATTTTACAACTGACTAAATAGTTTCATTAAGAGCAGCAGCACACACAAAGCTTTTAAGACCCAGCTTGAATCCTTCCCATCACTAGTAAGGCAGAGCCCAGACCACGATCATCTCTTGAACCAAAATCTACCACAGACCTCAAGAGACACATTAGCAAATGCAGCCCAAGACAAACTAAGAGTGCTTGTCCAGTGCTCGATTACTTAGTAGTTGATTGCTTTACGTTCAACACATTTACACTAAATTCTCCACACATTTTTTGCTCAGACAAGTCAGCTAACACCCTGGCAATGCAAATAGTCCAAGAGCCCTTTTAAAAGAGAGAGTTATTGTTTTTAACAGGAACAGACAATGGGTTCCTAATGTGAGGAAATAAAACAGTGTGGGAAGCAAGAATATGTGCACCAAGAACGAGAAGCACTTTTTGGCACTACAGAACCATGTTAAGATCTCCCTCTATAAACAGACTGCTCCTCCCAAAGCCTAGCCAAAATTGCAGACAGACTTTTCCACCATCATCTACACAAACTGGTCCTTTAGGTAGTCAAATCACAGTCCTCAGAGCTCTTACTCCCTTACCCATACACAGGTGACTACTTTGCACATGTTGTTTTGACATTCCCTTTCAAGATGAAGTTCTCTGGGAAAGCAGCTCACTTCCCCTTGTGGTGAGCGCTTTAGCTCATAAAATAAAGCTGGAAAAACTCTTCACTGCATCCACCCACAGTTCTTCATCTTTATCTTCCTGCAAGGACTTAAGTAAGCAATAAACTCTTCATCAACATGAGACAGAAGGTAGCATAGAAGGCTCCACAGAACAGCAAGGAAACCTAAAGAGCAGCTCTCTCAGTCTGCAATCCTTGTTTTCTTTCTACGTGCTTTAATAAACCAGTGTCTTGCTAGTGGCAACCACTACTGGTATCACTCACCTGCTCGTGATGGAAGAGTTCTGCTCTTTCAGCACCAGCTCCCTTTGCTGCAGGGCCACAATTTGCCTTGAGAGATCATCAGGTGTCCTACACAATTAAAAACAAAAAGAGAAGCTTTTAGCAAATCACTGGTTGAAAAACCTGTGTTCCGTACATAACCACGAAAAGGTCTCACCAAAAGCAGACAAGGCAATTTCATCAGGCCAAAGTTACTGCATCCCCTTAGAACACCACAGGGTTGCATCCTGCCCAGCTTAAGTAAAAGCTTGTTTTAAATCTATTGCTGTAATCACCAGGTCACAGCATCTCACTACTGTGCACTTAACCCACGAACCAACTCTGAAGCCACAGAGACAGCAAGACCAAATCTGCAGCGCAAGCAGCCTGCACAAAAACATTCCTAGCAGATGAATGGACAGCTGATCACTTGAACACACACATCTTGTTTTCAACACACATACAACGAGGTGCTCACCTCCTCCTCCCCATCCTAGTGCTCAGCACAGACACACAGGGGTGGGTACACGCAGAGTTACTTTAACTGCTGTTCAACCACAGAGTCTCAGTGGAGCATGATCACAGGATTATTACCGGCAGGGTAAGGAGGAAATGTACATATAGACTGTACAATTCAACAACTCTGGCTACTGCTGAACACCCTCTGGTAGTGCAGAGGTTCAGCTACATCACAGGTGACTCAAAGCAGTGTTCCCACACAATTACCAGTGTGCTGAGTTCAGTCCTTCATACAAGCCATGACTCCAGAGCCATAAGGGGAAATGCACTAGTAATAATCCATCAACTGCAGGTAGCACTTCAGATCCCACTCTGATAACCTTTTCTTGTCAAAGAGATCAAAGATTGCTACAGATTTGCTAGCAACAGCTCTGCAGTTGTCAGGAACAGGTTTCTTTTCCCATCAAATCCAGGGACAAGTTCTTAAAGCTAGTGGAATGGGATCAAGCAAGTTTTGCAGAAGTGAAATCTGTAGAAACTCATTCTGTCATGTCTCCCAAGATGTGAGTCAAGGCTTCACGGTTGCTGGAAGATGAAATTAAGCCTGGTCAGATTTACATTACTCAAATACAACCCTGAAACAAGGCTCCTACCACTCCAAAAACTGAACAGAGGTAGATGTGCCTCCAGCTTGACCACTGGGATTCTGACTAAATCTAGGACTAAAGATGCTGTCTCTGTGATGATGCCACTTTTCAGCCAAACACACATATACAGAAAGGCATCACTTCTTCCTCTTTGTCACTTCCAGCCAGGTGAAAATTGGCTGGACTCTGACTGAGCTGATGCAGTCAGGATTCAATTCCAGAAATCCCAATTTAAAGGTTCCTGGGTTTTGCTCCCAGAATTGCACACTGGTAGCCTTCCTCAGCACAAGATTTTGAAGCCTCTAATACCCACTTTTGTTACATATAAGTTTTAACAGTTAATACATTACAGAACAGATGAATGTGGTCTCCCCTCAGGCAATGGAGACACATACTGCAGCAGACAGAGATCTGACAGAACAGGATGAAACAGTATCCTTCAAAAGACATCACACCCGATGGCCAAGGAAATCATGAGAAGAAACCAAGACACAAACATGGAAGTGGCTTGACTAAACCATCTAAACTCCACATTCTGATAACAAAGGCAGCTTTAAGCCAACACCTGGGCTTTCAAATGTGTTGCTGCACTAGATAGCACACTTCAAACTTCTGAAGCAGAGCCTGAAGGGATTTTTAATGTAAGCAGTTCCCCATGTCTTTAGTGAGGGCTACCTGATGGCTGCGCATGAGAGCAAACACTGAAACAGCAGTTAAATCCAGCCTGATGCAAGCCATGTCTCCACATACCCCAAGAGCAAGGCAAACACAACACTGGATTCTTGGAATCTCAGCTCTGAAAAGCTCAAATCTAACACTGCTCTAACTTTGCTTTCCAAGTTGGAGGACTCAGGTCCTTTCTCGTGGTACATAAATGGAGAATTAAATGATAACATATGCCAGAAAATGCTCCATAATGTCTGCAGGGAGGGGAAATAGCAAAAAACTTCGAAGAGGAGTCTATAAAGCAACAATCTGATTTCAACATGGGTTCTATCTGCAGGAAGAAGACCTCTGACTCAAGATTTTTTTCCCACGAATTAAGGAAATAGGTGTTCTCTTTCACAGTAGTTTCTAACTAGAAAAATCTAGGCATAACGTAAGGATAACATAAGATAAGGATAAAGGCAACTTTGTATTAGTGCTGATGAGAAAAAAAACTATGTTAACCTTTCCACTTCATCCCCCTTCACCTACTGGAGCTAATGAGAAGCTAAAAACCAGAAAAGATCAGACAGAAATGGTCTGGGTATGCTCAGTCTGCTTGGCAAAAAAGCAGCTGTAAGCAGACACGCCAGTTTCAGCATGGACAATCTCTGTAAAATCTAATGCCAAGTCAATGAGGCTCTGAAAAACACCATTCCCAGCCTCTCATAATTCACCCAAATATAGCAGATTCATCACAAGGATAGTTAGTATCAGGCATCTCTCTGGCCATGTTGAGTGCCAGCCCCCAACCCCAGAGTTTGGTCCCTAAAATATGAAAATGAAATGTTTGGTCAATGAAATACTTGCACAGATTTTTTTTAAATAGGGAATAAAAGTATAGTTGGCTTGATTTTTTTATCTCGTTTTCTCAGAAACTCCAACCACAAGCTATCAGGACTGAGAGAGAGAACTGAAATTAATCCAGTAGGAAAATGAGAAGAGATTCTAAAAGCCACAGATTTGTATTAGTGATAACTACTGACAGATTTCCAATGAAAACCACTCATTCTTATCTGTTCAGCAATTCAAATCAACAAGCAGCTTCCAATCTCAGTTCCAGCAACTGGCAGCGACAGGTTTATACTTAGTGTTGGAGGAGGTTTCATTGGCATTAGAAACTTTTCTCTTTAAAAAAAGTGGAGCAGCACAGATATAGAACAGAAAAGTCAAAGGGTATTCACCCCCTCTAAAGAAGAGCTCACTTTCTGTAAAACCAAATCATACCAGGTGATCAAAGACAGCCCTCGCATGCACCCTGCTGTTAAATACCTTTCCTGAGAGGTTTCAAAGGCTGTTTATGAGGTCTACATCCTACCCTGATCACAGACAATTTGGCAAAAGCCAGTTTAACACAGTTCAAGTAAAGGAATGACACTGCATGCATGACAAAAGTAAAGCAGATGAGCTTTCAGTTTGAACAGAACTGATCAACTCCAAAGCACCTGCAAGCACCACGCACCCCTCATCGCTGTACAACACACTCGTGTTTCACAAGTTTCTGAGAACAATGCTGCATAAAGAGAGAAATGGCAGCACCCCAACACCACACAACATGTTCTGGCCTTGAAAGCCACTGTCTGATGGGCTAGTTGAACACCATTTTTGCTAAAGCTCTTTCCATTCCCTATGGAAGACTTGCTATCAAAGTCGGTATGAAAAGGCCAAGCACTGGGAGAATCTGTATGACAATACAGCTTACCATCACTGCTTGAATCGCCACAGCTACTTGAGAGAAGTTTGAAACTCTACCTTCACATAAGCATACCCAGAACTCTCTGCCTGAAAAGCTGCTGTTTTATGCACTGTTTGCCCTGCAAACCCACAGACACCTTCCTTTCCCATGCCCCATCCCTGGCAGTATTCAAGGCCAGGCTCGACAGGGCTTGGAGCAACCTGCTCTAGGGGAAGGTGTCCTTGCCCATGGAGCTAGATGAGGTTTAACATCCCTCCCAACCCAAACTGTGGCATGATTCCATGATTCTATGTAACACTGGAGACCATAAAACCATGGAAAAACCCCACACTTAAGTTTGCACAAGCCATGCAAAATCCTGTAAATGAAACACTTCACAGCCATGACTCAAGAGCAGCATGTTATTAAAACCAAATTATGTGCTATGTCATTATAAAGATAACATGCAGAACAAATGACAATGTGGCTCCCAAACTGCAGGTGAAGATTAAATCTGACTTCAGTTCCTGGGTAAGGCACAAGGAGCCCAGTGTTGTTTCTCTGTCCACCATCCCATCCTGAGACCACATTTCCTTCTGTATGAACACTGAAGAAAAACTTAAAACCAACCAAACCAGGAAAATTTAAGCCTAATTGGGAAATAAGGTTTTTTGCCCTCAAGGAGCAAATTAGCCCAGCATAGCTTAGCAGCACAGCAAGGCAGGAGAGGGACAAAACTGCTGTTAACCAAAGCACTTTGGCTTCCTTTGAAGTGCAGATAATTTGAAAAGAAGCAATTTGAGAATGATAGAAGTCTAAAACTGTTCAAATGAAGTGAAAAATTGACTTAATGGGATGCCCATCCAAGTCATTCAGTGACTTTCAGGCACCCCCTGGTACTCTTTTTTTAAGAAGGGAAATGACTGAAACATTTTATGCCTTGTTTTTTTCATGCACACAGCTGACATTTCATAGGCATTTGCAGAAAGCTCTGTGGAACTGTCTTGGTTCAGGTTCTATTATCATTTCGGTATAAACTATCACAGTTAAACACTGAGAATTAGCTGCTGAAGTAACATTAAACCAAGACTCAGTAAACAGATGAAGATGTTAAAGTAAAATTTGGAATATTTTTTAATTCATAATTTATTAGAACCTCAACTTCTTATTGCTTTTATCAACTGTTTCAAAATTCATAGCAAAGCAAGAGGTTTGATAATAGCTACATATCTGACATTAACTGTGGAAGTGCAAGATGAAAGTCAAGCTACGTAGAAAACCAAGCACGTGGTCAGCACTTCAGAGGACTAAGTTCTTCACTGCTTCTTTTAAAAGTTAAATTTGCTTGAAAATACCAAACTAGTAACACATTTATGATACTAAGTTTCTGGAAGCCTATTGAATTAACACTTCTTTCTTTAGTTTTAATTCAATATGAATACACAATGACAGAGATTCGGTTGTCTCAACTAAGTCCTATTAAATTGAAACTGAACATTCCCTGAGTTTTGGCACAGCATTTTAGCTGGATCCATAAACTGGTTTACACTTAAGCATATTTAGCTGACAAAGACCAGATACAGACATCTTTACTAGCGCGTTTACCAACAGAATCAGGCAGAGGAAGGGAGGGCACATCAGCTTCTTTCTCTTCACTCCAAGAAAATACCTCTTTTATTTTGCATTGGGTGGAGGTTTTTGTTGTGGTTTAGTTTGGTTTGGTTTTAATGGCAGTCTCCTTAAAGTATAAAATCTGTATTTTGTTCCTTACTTGTATGATGTATAAGAAACACAAGATTTTTAAATTCTCCACTCTAGGAAGGACATTAAATTCTTCTTTAAAAATAGAAAATCTTGTTCCTAGGCAGGAAAACAACAGCATCTGAAGAACAAACACAGCCTGATAACATGACAACAACAGAAGACTTTTAGAAAGGCATTTTAGTTGTTTTAAATATTTCTGTGTGATGAGAAAGGCTGTGGGATGTCTGTAATAGTCTCTTCCTGTGCCTTTGAAGTAAGCCTCCCAAACATCCTTTTTGTGTATTTGAGCTCTACTTTAACTCCTCTATCTCTGGTTTACAGGACTCCCCCACTTCTTACACTTCACCAGTAAGTCCAAAAGCAGCTCAGTTCCAGTGACAACCTGTCCTTCAATAAAGTACAGCAAATAGCAGTAATCACAACAGCACATACACACTTCCCAAGATACAGCAACATGGAGTTCTTAAGTTTAATTTGGTCATATTAGCTCAAAGTTTGTATCAGAAAATGCAACTTGCTTCACATCCCTATCTCCTTGAAACAAGCATCACCTCCCTGGGAGCAAACTTTAGCTCCCCTTTGCCAGGCTAGAAGAAAACACTGCCACTAAAATCTGGTGTCCTGGCTTGGAAGTTCTGAGAATTAAGACTCACAACAGGACTTCTCTTGCAAAAAAAGGACCTCCAGTTCAGTAGTTACACCTATTTGTTAAGGTCTTCATGACTGCATCCTCCCTTTCTATTGCTGACTACATTAACTAAATCATATGGTAAGAAATTTGCTACACACATTGTTCACAAAAATAGACAGTCAACATTTCTGAGGCAATTAGGACATATTTAGTATTTTATAACACTTTAAAAGGTTTTAAAGAGCAATCACTTACCTTTATTCATGCAAAGAAAGGTGCTAAGTGCTGTCAAAAAAGCAAACTTAAGGCATACCTTAGACTGCTTCTTCAATAAACTGCACACTTAATGTTTTATGTACAAAGTGAAGAGAGGAAACCTGAAGTATACACTGAAAGCAAAAAGCAATCTCAGTTCCTGAGGTTCCCTTCATTTAGAAGAGAAACCTTATGTTTGTGTATAGATAGAATCAACAAATCCAATTGCTCTCTACCAAAGCAAATGTCCCTATTAAGCACTTGAAGCAGAACAACAACTTATAAACACTTAAAATGCTTTCTTACAAACAAGTGTCTTGACAATTCTAAAGACAATTGATATGTCTCTTGAAGCAAAATTAGCAATTAATCCAATCAAGACAGAATTTGAAGAGGGGAGGGAAAAAAAAAATGGAAGAAAACTATCTTAGGCTCCAGTCAATAGACTTCTTTGGGTTTGAAATTAAGTCAGTCATTTTCCTCCCAAATTTAACAATATGTCATCGTAACAACTAACCTTTCAAGTTTCATTTCTACTTTAAAGATGTATTTAAGAGCTCAGCAAGAGAAACTTAATCTTACTTTTGAAAAAAAACTAATTATTTGGCTGTCATTTCAACATGCCAAACTCCTTTCTCATCCCTACCACTGCTCTACTAGCAAACACAGAACAGACCACTGGAACTCCATATGCACATACAATGCATAGTTGAATGTAACCTTACAAGTGAAAGGCTTTAATAGACCAAGGAGGGGGAATGTATACATAGCAGTGTCAAACCTGCTGATTTGGAAGGGAAGATTTAAAAAAGTCAGATTTCTTTATTTACTTATTTTAATCTTCTCCCAGAAGCCAGGTCACTGCAAACTGAATCACATGATGTTCAACTTAGAGCTTCCAGAGTTCATTATGCAACAAAAGCAATTTTCTATAGTTTGATGGCAAGTGTTAGAGCACATGGCTGAGCTTGTTACACAGCAAGCTCAGAGTGTTGTCTTACCAAAAGGGATCCAGCTCACCCAAATCATCATTGTAGACTTCCAGGCTTCTCGTCTCTGGGTGCACTTCAGTGAGAGCAGCAGAGCAAATCTAATTGCCTGTGGCCACTGAAGTGGCAGTCACTGGGGTTGCTTAGTTCATTTTGTGTCACAGGAGGTCTGAACCAGCTCTTTCAACAGGAGGCTGTTAACTGGCTCTGCTGTCTTCTCATTAAAACATATCCTCAAGCTCTCATTGAGCTCACAGTGCTACACTCAACAAGACAGGTAACATCAGCCACATGGAAAAAAGCAATGAGGGGACTCACGGGTGAGACACATGAACTGTCAGTCTGGTTCTCAAAAGCTGGTGAGAAGTCAAGCTACTTATGTGCAAGAGATCCACCATCACGTCATCATTGTGGGTTTTGGTGTTGATGAGTAATTGTTTGCTATCTCTCAAAGGCTTGTTTTAGTACTGGCAAGACTGGAGTTCATCAAGAGTCAAAACAAACCCATGCTTGAAACAGCAAAAAGATGTTCTACCACAGAGAAAGTATATAAGGAGCAAGGGAAATGGAATTAACTAGAGAAACAGAGTAAACTATCTTGAGCTCTTACTGATGACAAATACATCCCCAACAAGCTCAATTTGTACTGCTGCTAACCCACAGGAATGGCCTTTAATTGCTCTGCTGTTTCACATTACAGCTGACCACTTGGTATGGAGCAAAACATCCTTGGCTCTCCACTCAGTGCCACTCATTGGGGCTTTAGGCACAAAAGCCAGTGATTTGTAGCATAAGGAATAAAAATACAAGTTTTGACTCTAAACTTCTTTCTTCTGCTTGACATATTCAACACAATCAAAGCACACTCTGCCATGCCCTGTTCTTAAAAAAACAACCCACAACTCATATGCATCCAACACACCCTTCTGACAACTTCTACCCACATGGAAATCACTAACACAGAGACATCATTTTTCCAGTTAAGTAGAGCTTCTATTTGATAAAAAGGAAGCTAACACTGTAACCAAGACGAGATACTGACAGGATATGTAGTTTTGGCTGTTTTACAGATCTCACTAAATTGATAGTCTTGTTCTTTTGAAGCCTGACTGAGATAAACCTGCAGAATATTAATGTCCCTAAATTACTGTATTGGTTTCAACATCTTTATTGATCACATTGTTTTCCCAGGCTCTTATCAGCTGCAAACACTAACCAACAGTAACACAAAATCCCTAATCTTGAGCAAGAGGAAATACTACTACTGACAGCCTACGGGTCCTTCTAAGAGTCTAGACCATATTTTCAGCTACTTTTATATAAAAGTAGATTTAACATCCCATATATTATTCTTATTTACTTCTGATTACAATCACATACCTCTTCAATCTCACGGCAGGGATACC
>NW_009923246.1:23779-38156 GCF_000696875.1 Nestor notabilis
AATCTACAGGAAAAGTTATTTTAACTGGGTTTTTAATATCATCCAATAACTTCACTCACAGGTAAATTTATGATGAGAGGCTTAGGAAGAACTGCTTCTGTGTTCAGCTGGAATATCAATATCTTTCAAACAGAAAATTGAAGTTAAGCCTGTTGCTTTAATTAAAAACTATCCAAACTCAAGCACGGATTTCAAAGCTTTTCACAGACCACGTTTCACCTCTGGCTGGAGCAGAGAAAACCATCCTAGTTTCAGTAAATGAGGAAGGTTAAAAACCTTACTGATGTACAGAACACACACGGCTGATAAATGATTGTATTTATCAAGAAAATTAATAGTGGAACAAATAAAGCAGAAAATGCCTCAGGGAAATGTTTGTCTTGTCAGTAGCTGCATATTCCTACAAGTTACTTACATTAAGATGGCACAAAGCTATCAGCTACCATCAAGGCTTCATTTGTGGTGGATGCATCAAGTATGTAATACATTCAGGGTAAGACTAGTTTTTGCCAGAAATCAGACCAAAGCAAGACTTAAGCAGAGGAAGTTCAGATTGGATATAAGGGAAGAAGTTCTTCACTATGAGGGTGGTGAGGCACTGGAACAGGTTGCTAAAGGAAGTGGCAAATGCTCCATCCCTGGCACTGTTAAAGGCCAGGTTGGACAGAGCCCTGGGTGACATGCTCTAGTGTGAGGTGTCCCTGCCCCTGGCAGGGAGTTAGAAAGGCAAGGTCCTTTCCAACCCCAACCATTCTGTGATTCTATGATTAGAATCTGAGGTACAGAGCTTAAACAATCTTGAGTAGGAACACCCAAAACCCTCTATACTTCAAATCCAGCGTAAGAAAAATTTAAGGCCATATTGATTTAAAGGATGATTGAAGCCATCAGCTGCTAGAGCTGTACCTTACATCTTTTGTCTCTTTCCTTGTGAAGCAGCCAAATATCAGTATGCAACACTATTTTTGAGTGCTATACTTAGTAAGTTAATCCTAAAACATGAGTTTAAATCCTAGGTTTTTGCTTAGTCTAGCCTCTCATTTAGCTATCACATCATCTCCCACCAAGTTCATTTCCCATTCAGAGCTTGTAGCTCAGTTACTGGTTTTAACAAATCCACCAGCACAGGAGCTCAGTATCTCTAACCCCTATTGCCTGTCTCGGGCCTCCCCACTTAATGAAGCACATTTCTCACTCAGCTGTCCGCAAGCTGGCAAGTGAGCTTAGCTGCAGGAAAACGAATTACACGCGTCCCCAGACACATGTAAATAAACCAAAGACATTTCAGATTTACAGTGCTGCCTTCAAACCTCCTCTCCCCCAGCTCAGAGAGGATTAAACAGGACTTCAAAGAAGCCTGAGTTCCAATTAAAACACTGTGACCACCCCAGGGACACAGAAATATTCCTCTGATTAGTGAGATGCGCTCTTTGAACTGTTTAGCTGAAAAAAAGCAGCTTTCAGAACTCTGCACAAATGCAGTCATTCTCTCTCAATGGTTTTTTTTTTTTTCTTTTAAAGTTTCTAAAAATTTACTATTCAAAGTGAAGGACAAATAATATCTCAGACCAAAAGTTTTATGGAAACCCAGTAGCTCATCGGCTCCAGGCATCTAAGAATAAACATGAGATATAGCACGACCTCAGCATTGTTGTCCCAGTAGAAAGTAGTAGAAAGTAGAAATCACTACAGAAGAACCCAGAATATTGTTGCTGTCGTTGGTGCTGGTGCCTCAGTACCAGACAGGCAGCTCAAAATCCCAATCTCACCAGCCCTCAGAAACACTCTCCCTCCAGGGCATAGCACATCAATGCCATCTCATTTTGAAGTTCTGCTTTCTTCCCTTAACATCCCTATCTCCCAAGCTGCATGTATAAAACACCTCATATCATAGAATGGTTTGTACCTTAAGATCATCCAGTTCCAACCCCCTGCCATGGGCAGGGACACCTCACACTAGACCATGTCACCCAAGGCTCTGTCCAGCCTGGCCTTGAACACTGCCAGGGATGGAACATTTACCACTTCTCTGGGCAACCCACTCCAGTGCCTCACCACCCTCACAGTAAAGAACTTCTTCCTTATATCCAACCTGAACTTCCCCTGTTTAATTTTAAACATCTCTCCCCTTGTCCTATTGCTACAGTCCCTGATGAAGAGTCCCTCTCCAGCATCCTCATAGGCCCCCCTTTCAGATACTGGAAGGCTGCTACATCCAAGTCCTTTGACATACTGTGACAATAAAACAGTAGCCCTCAGCCTTGGCAATAAGCACGGATTGAAATGAAAAGTTCTTCCCATAAACACACTCTCCAAAAAAAATAAACCAACCCTTCAGTCTCTCATTCCAAAAACTAGAGTTGGATTACACAGTCCGGAAGTTTTGACATCAAGAATGATGTCCATTGAGAACAAATGCTGGGAAGATAACTGAGTCTGAGAGCATGCCAAAGCAGTCAGAGGTAAGTGGATCTAATAAACCTGCTTGTGAAAGCCAAACCCCAATCAACATCATCCATAACCAATATCATAAGGAAAGAGAAGCAAACTGTACGACTTGTTCATAGAAAGTGGAACTGCGACATTACTGTTCTCCTTCTGCTCTTTAAAAACTTGTACATGAGCTCAGTGCCTGCATCAAGCACAGGGGTCAGTGCAGCCACGAGCAGTTACAACTTCCCTGTGTCACTGCCACAGGCTGTAACAGGGATTAAGATACGGACCGGATTAGTGTCACAGACCATCATCAGCTTTGGTCACTTTCAATGCTGGAAGGTGCCAGGGGACGCACTACTGAAATGGGATGGTAAAGTTCCTGAAGTTTTAGATGTATTCACAAAAGAAAAACAGTTCCTGTTCTCTCCATTAAAACACCCCTGTTTCACATCACTTTTGCATCCTTCCTTGCATGCACATTTTTCTTCAAGATCCTCACCATGCTGGACGATACAGCATATAGGCCTACCCACAACCAGTTAATTTTTCTTTGGTGAACAGACAGAACAAGACCAACCAGACAATAAAAAACCACATCCTTCTAGAAGTCTTCACCATGTCTACTCCCCCCGGAGACCTCCTTGCAGCTTCCCAATTCTGCTCACTGCTGATAAGACTGCAGTACAACAGCTCTGCACTTGAGGAAAAGATACATTGCTAACTCTTCAGATTCCACTTGAGCTTGATTGGGAAGATATTGCCAAGCATTTATAACTTAAGTGTAAATGACAGTCCTATATAATACTTATTGTATAAATACCTTTGATGCTAAAGGGGTCTACTTTGGACAACAGTTTCAGTGAGCAGGCACAAATGAAAGGCACAGCCATTAAATCACAAAACGATTCAAAGTCACTGATGCAGAACTACCTCAGCTCCTTTCATCCTAATTCTGAAGTTTTGAGTTTTCCTTCTATGCTACCAAGAAAATACTTTATTTACTTCAACCATTCTGTTGAATAATTTGAGCCTTTGCCAGCTAAAAGCCTTCTCCAAACACAGCTCAACTCTCCTTCCTCTGCTCAACCACAGCTCCCCTTGTAAAACGCTCCACTTCAGAAGCACCTCAAAGAAACAGGGCCAGAATCACACGCTCCTTGTAGAACTTGATACCTCCATCCGCTGCGTTTCATACATAACCTTTGCAAAGATAGGATTAAACAAAAACACAAAGGCATATGGAAAACAAATCCCTCTGCTCAAAGTAACTTTGCAATGCAGATGCTCAGAGAACATTTGGCACATGCTGAGACTCTTTGCACAGCCATTTATCAAGACCAGGATTTCCGAATTGTCAGATTTTTCTTCTACCACATTTACTGTAATGTTTTTACAAGGAAAATAAAAACCTGCACACAGCATATTAGAGAGAAGATGCTCTGAAAGCTTTGTAACTAATGCTTATGCGTGCAAAGAGCTTTTTGTAAGCTCCTATGAGATCCTCCAAGTAGGGGGATGACTGACCAAAACAAACAAGCAGACACATCTTTAAGTGCTACCTTTTATATCAAGACATCTCCCACACTATTCAATCAGTGCAAAAAACATACAGAAAGGTTTGATATGTGAAATCAATAGCTCTCTGCACAGGCATCTGGCTGCCCTCTGCAGCTGAACTCAGACAAGCAGAGACATCCATCCTTTTTCACTTTCAAAACCCTGAGGGAATGGGCACAATTACAGTAGTGAAAGATTCAAATCTATCCTACAAAGAAACTTTTTGCTTCAAACCCAGGGAACTACATAAACAATCACAAATCCCATGTGCACATTCACCACAGTCTGTAAAACTATCCATTTTTTATCAGGCTTAGAATAAAAGCTCAAACATAGAGCTTCTCAGAGAGGAGAAAAGAGAGCTGGGTATTGATTTTGTATCAGGGCTACCTCAGAAAAGAAGGGGAAGAACATAATAGTTGAAACAAATGTTGCCCCCACATGCTCCCTTCAGAAAACACAAAGCCTTTAAATACATGAAACTAGCTCAACTGTGTAGTTATTCTCTGAAAGGCCATCAATTACCTAAACTGGGCTGTGTGACAGGAACAGAAATGAGACAGGGTCAAACCAGCTCTGGAATTAATGTGGGGAGAGGAGAGCATCTATTTCATAACAGGGAGGGGTTTTATTCTTGCTTTCCCTTCTCCTACTCACTCGCCAGCAATCGTCATGGCCCAAAGAGACAGAAGAAAAAATATTTCATTAATAAATTCATTTCAACTTTCTTTTCAATGATGCTCAAAATGTATGCAAATCCATTCATTATTAGGTTTAAAAATTCCATTTCATGGGATAATCAGACTTCAAAAAACTCAATTTTAGTTTTAATCAGATTTTAACAAGGATATTAAGTCCATTTCATTCAGAAAAGGGAGAAATGGGGAATTTAACACCAAATGTATTCAAGCTTAGCCCTGGGAGATAATTAAATAAAATTAATTTGGCAAGGGCTGTCTGTCAATGGAAAGGCTCCAGACAGCAGAGCACGGTTCCGAAAGAAACAAAAGCAGTTCATTACTGTACAAACAGATACAAAGCTTATTGTTCACACAGAAGGGAATTGCAGCTCTTCCACAACAGCATGACAACCTGAGCCCTCAAGCTGCCTCTGACAGACACAGCAGTTTGTGGAGGAGAAGGTAGTTATTTCTTTCTCTTTTCAGCTGAGTCCCTGAAAGTCCCCTAGCACAGCAAGGATGGAAAATACAGCTTACACAACACTAATGATTCCAATGGAGCACAGAAAAGGACAAGAAACAACCTAGTGAGAGACAGCTCCTTAAACCTATGAAAACCCACGTGCAATTCGAGGCCGCTGGCAAGATTCCTGTCAGATACAACTCCATCAAATTCCATGCAGTGATCTAGTCCCACCATAGATCATAGAATCACAGAATGGGTTGGGTTGGAAGGAACTTTAAAGCTCATCCAGTTCCAACCCCCTGCCACAGGCAGGGACACCTGCCACTAGAGCAGGCTGCTCCAAGCCCCATCCAACCTGGCCTTGAACACTGCCAGGGATGGGGAAGCCACAGCTTCTCTGGGCATCTGAATCCCAACTTAATAGCAAAAGAATCCCGTTCTCCCTGGCAAATCCATGGACTGATACGGATGCTAAAACTTTGGGAACTGCCCTTCTGATGTTTCAGTGCTGAAGGGTCAAATGCTTATTCTGTAACCCTTACAATCTTAGAGACAAAGTGCAGCTCTGTTAACACTGTGTAATACCAGACTGGTCAGACACTTAACTACTAACATCATACGGTACTAGAGACTGTCCATGAAAGTCACTTCTGGCAAATACTTAACCCACATACATCATGAAAACATGAAGCAGAATGGCTGAGTCTAAAGCAAAAGTTCAGGATTTGCTTTTTACCCTCCAGGCTCTTCCCCAACATGGGACACTTTAAAGGTTTGGCTGGACAGGACGCTGGGCCACCTTGTCTAGACCGTGCATTTGCCGTGAAAAGCTGGACCAGATGATCCATGAGGTCCTTTCCAACCTGGATTCTATGAAACTCTACTGATCTAGACACACCATCATGGAAAACAACTCACAGGCTTCAAGAAACAGACAAATATTTTAGAAAGAAGCTATTTTCAATATGTAACTACAGTCAGAAGACTAACACTGAGAAATAGCATTTTTATCAGCTCTCATAAACCATAGACAGGGGCACATGCATTTTCCAAGACCTATGTCTCTCCAATTGGAAAGAGAATAAACTCAGAGCACTTTTCACTCTTTCTCTCTACCACCCTTCTAAATATACCAGTTACTAAAAAGGGCAAAATTGCATTTCCCCTTGACAGCTACTTGAGACAGGTGAGCCAATAGGTGTTGTGTGACCTTGACAAGTGGCCAGCTATCCAGAAGGCAGATGATGTCTTTGCCAATGTCACACTGGCCTAAATGAAAGGATTGTCACAAAATAGGTTTGATGCCACCAACCTTGGCTGCTAAATTTGCAGAAAACAACATGAAGCCACAAAGCTTTACCTCTGGAAATACAGAGAGGATGCAGAAGTCTTATGTGTGAACATACTAGCAAAGCTGAGTAAGAAAAATAAATTCATAACCAGGTTAAAGTATCATCTTCTGAAGCAACCCAACAGCAAAACTTTGAATTATCACAGAAAACTGTCCAAACTAACTGAAGAGCTGACTGATACTGAACACATTCCGAGTCAAAGCCAGATACCCCATTTCTGTCCTCCTTAAAAGTCAGTAGGAGGGTTGTGAGGCACTGGAACAGGTTGCCCAAAGAAGTGGGTCATGCTCCAGCCCTGACAGTGTTCAAGGCCAGGTTGGACAGAGCCTTAGGTTACATGGTCTAGTGTGAGGCATCCCTGACCGTGGCAGGGGGTTGGAACTAGATAATCTGGAGGTCCTTTCCAACCCTAACTGTTCTGTGATTCTATGATTTCAAGCCCTCGCTGAACAGCTTCATGTGTACCACAGGAAGAGAATGATTGTTTCATTAAAACAGAACAGAAATGAACTTGGTCAGTTGGGTGTACCTCAGGAAATCCCGAATTTCATATTTCTTCCTACCCAAAAAATTGATCTTTCTTTCACTATACTGTTCATATCAGAACACCTCTGGAAGAGAGTTTAAACAAGCAATGAGAACTCAAAAGCAATTCCAGCAAGAACAACTTGTGATAGAACACAGTTCTTGCAATAGTTGCCAATTGCTCCCCACAAAGAGGCACAGCAATTGTTAAACTCCACTGACAAGAGAGCTGAGAATAGAGAAAGGGAATCGGTAAGGATTGACTCAAAGTGGTACTAGAGAAGAAAGAAGAGATGCTTGAAATCAAGTAAATACCTTTCTAGAAAAGCCAAAACTATCTCTGCTGAAAGGTCAGGCTCTCTGTCAGATCTCATTTCCGTTTATAGCAAGAGGCAGTAAAACTTGAGAGCTGCTTCAGTGTGCAGAGGTTTCTAACACGCTGTTCCAAAATGTATCATCCTCTTACAAAATGCCATTGTGCAACAGGCATGACTTCATTAGAACAAACATTTCACTGCCAGGTAATGACCAAAATACACGCAGAACACATCTTCGTGCTTCAGCAGCCACTAGGGAGAAAAGAAAAACACTAACAAAAAAGCCCAAACACACAAACACAATAATCACCACACAAAAAAGCTTTGCTAAGGCTCTCCCTGCATTTTACATCAGTGGCAGGGAAAGAACAAAGGTTCCATACACCTCCAGCTCTTAACTGCTTTGGCTACACAAAATAGTTGGGCATGTTTTATCTTCTATCTGCTGAAAAGGCCTGGCTCCATTTTCCACAAGCTATTCTAACCCCACAGAAAGCTTCATTTGCGAACAGGAGCCCTGAGCTGTCCAGATCAGCATCTGGAAATAATCTTCTCTCTCCTCCACCTCCTGCCAGCCTTTGCTTTGGAGGCCAGTCCTTCCACTCACCATTGGCTCATGGGGCCCTGGGGCTCCTCCCAGCAACCCTTTTCTGCACTCACCTCCCACTATCTTCCTCCACAGTGTGACCAGAACGCCAAGAAGCACCTCTCAGGCCACCTACAGAGGCACTTGAACACTTTCTCCTTCATGGAAGTTCTTCTCCTGGTGCATCCTATGTGTGTGAACTAACAGGCATCCAGTTGTAAACAAGTACAGAGTCCTTCCAGTCCTCTCCACTGCATGTGCTGCATTTTACAAAAGCAGTTTGTATTCAGCTCCCAATTCCATGGAGCCTTGTGCTTTGTTTCACTGAATTTTGTCCCACTTCTTCACTCTAATCCTTAGGGCCACTCAGTTCTGCACATCCAGCTTTTGGGTATTTGTGAATCTTCTGAACTTGGCACCATTAGCCAAGTTTTATCAGCACACACCAAATTTTTGCACCAAAACCATTAATAGAAATACTAAATAAAGCAGATCCTAAGGCTAATCTTTGAGGAATTCTACTTACCCTTGCATTTTCCTTTCAACAATATTAAATCTATCCCTGCTTAAGTAATTCCTTATATAATCTACAATTCTTAGAATAGAATCATAGAATGGTTTGGGTTGGAAAGGACCTTAAGATCTAGTTCCAACCCCCCTGCCATGGGCAGGGACACCTCGCACTAAACTATGCCACCCAAGACTCCACCCAATCTGGTCTTGAACACTGACAGGGATGAAGCATTCACAACTTCCTTGGGCAACGCAAGGAATTTCCATCTTCTCCTGCATGGTTTATCCTTTCTCAAGTAGCTCTCTTGATCAAGTATTTCAGTGAAGTTCAAATAAATAAGATCTACTGTGGTTTATTTGATAAGGTAATTAATTCTCTAGGCAAAGAAACCTTAGCCTGGCACAATCCATCTTGATCCAGTGAAGGAGGTAGATTCCTTGCCCTGGAGATAAAGGCCATGCCCAACAGAAGAGCTTGAATACTTACTGAAGCATTTTGATTTGCTTCTCTTTAGAAAAGGCCTGTGAGTTTTGAGAAGGGGTTTGAAACAGGCATTGCTACACTAAAACAAAATCCTCCTCAATAAGCACGTACAGGATCCAATTTTACAGTTTTGTTTAACATTTTCCCTGCAAAACCAGAACTTTGAGGATAAATGAGGTACATTACACTGCACATCTAAGGGAGAGGGAAGGCACAGCATGTCAACAGAAAATTCAGAACTGAAACAATGACAGATGCTAAAATGGAAATGGAAAGGTAAAATTAAAAACGAGCTAGATATTACAGTGATATTAGGTTTGTGCAAATGGCCAAATGAGAGGCTGAATAAGAATCAAGGATGAGCATCTGAGTTCTCTGACAGCAGCAAACCATCCCCTTGCTCATTAGTGTCTGCTATTTAAATGATAATTTCACTTTAAGGCAAACAGGACTGCTTAATGCAGGAAGAGTGGCTCTTTATAAAAGGCTGGGTATTTTTGAAAGCTTCTCCTTCACAGCAGAGTGAGCACCTAAGTTCAAGCCATTTACACATAACATGGGTCACTACATGCTGGAAGAAAGCAAGCTACTTTTAGCCAAGTGTTTTTCAACAGCATTATGACTTGCAAGAAATGTGGCAACACCACAAAATGAAGTGTGTGACTGGCAAATCCTTGTAGTTAACTAATCACCAGCTATGCAGAAGACACCACCAGCCCATGTTTCTAAACCCACTCTTGTTCCTATTGGAAAAAGAGCCTTATGTTTATTGGTTTGGGAAGTGTACCCTGTACTCAAGATGGGACAATGTCCTATATTCTGATAAAAACAATGAAAATTGAAGTGATACGGGAAAAGAAGTGATATTTTCCAGTTAAAAGGGTCCACTGGCATCTTCTAAAGTTCCTTATTCCCCTGGTAAGAATCATCTATCTTTTCTTTGATATCATTATTCTCCACAGAGTTCCCGTAGACAAACTACCAAAGTTCCTCAAATTATTCAACAAAGAAGATGGATAGTGTGCTAAGCTTCTGTTGTTCAATAGTTTTCTCTGTCTCCAGAATGCCAGATCTGTGATCCTGGAAACACAGTTTCTTTAACTAGTCCCAGAGCTTTGAAATGCAAAGCAAGGACAGACAGCTTTTTGATGTGAGCTTGCTTACTTCTGTCTCTGATTATACATTACAGCCTCGGTCTGCCTGGATGTCAGGTGTTCATCCATTATGTTTTACACTCTTCCTTATCTTTCCTTTAGTCTCAAGACTTATTACTCTGGTAGATTCAGATGGAAACAAAAGCATTAATGGCAAAGAAGAAAGAACAGTAATATTTTTGAACATCAGAGATAAGTACAGCTTTTTTGGAGAAAATTAATATGAGATAGGAAAACCTGGCAGGAAGCTTTGTCCAGCACTTCAGTGAAGTACTGACAGGAACAGACCTACAGTATTATAGGAAATCTATGGGAAGAGGTGCAGATTGTCACCACGTTAAAGTTAAGTGGATCACCACCATAAGAATGGGAGAAGCCTACACTCAGGCTAAAGCACAGATTTGACATCAGTCATCCAAACATTACATTTAAATACTTCACTCCTTTACAAAACCCAAACATGGCCTGAAGTCTCCCAAAACTGCATTCTGACTCCTCTGAAGAAACTGCAGCTTCAGATATTGAGATGACAAAGGAACATTTTCTCCCCATCACGCACAAAAAGCTTTCTGTCACAGAAAGCTAAAACCTTAGGCAGTGCAGAAATTGAAGAATAATGTATATTTTAACATAACAAGATAACAAAGCACAGGAGAGCTTAGAGCAATACTCCAGCATATGCTGTGTGTCACATTCAATAGGTGACAGCTGCCTCCAAGACTTCTCCATGTAAATTACTGTAACTGCATTGTGATTAGTTTTCTCTTGAAACCTCTACCTCACTCTCTAAGGACAAAGATCCCCCCTTCTGGAATAATTCAGGCACTTCTCCCTCAAGAAGATTTTAAATGCTTTGAAAGCAATGCTTTTATCTTGTGCACATAACCTTCATTTCTAAGTTATCCTCATGCTCCCTGATGACCCTAGCTGCTCATTGCCACTTCTCTATGCCCTGCTCTGGAACACTGCAAGTATTCCTGCACCCACACAGTAAAGTGATGAGGGAAGCAATCTGGCTGAAAGCTGGTTTCCATTCTAGATTACTTGTTGCTCTGCAGGACCACCTCTTCCAGCTGCAGTGCTCACAGACCCATAAAGTACCAGGTAGGAACAGAACATTTGCACGCAGATACTCGAGTCAGAAGTCAAAGTACATTTGGCCTCTTCACAGAGTGAATTCTTTAACATTTATCAAGCCTTCAACTTCAATGAAAAGCAAACTTTTTTATGACAAAATTAAGCTCTTCAAAGTAACTGTAAAATGCAGTACTGTGTCTGTACAGGTCATCAGCAGATACTTTCCCATGAGGTAAGCTGAGACCTCACAACTGTAAAAGCTTCCTCTAAGCAGCACAGCTTCTCTTTTTGTTTCTGCTGTTTGTTTGTGGGGGGTTTTAATTAGTGTTTCCCTTTACAACGTGTTTATCTTACTTTTTGGTGCCTTGGGAATTCTCACTGTGAGGAGACAGCTTGGTTTGCACTGGCAATCTCCTAAACAGCAGTCATGCAATTCTCAGTATGCTCACAGATCATAAATCACAATTATTTACTTAAAACTTAGATGTACAAAACGGAGTTTCAAGATCCTTATACTATGCTTCTTATGATTTTCTTCTCCAGTGAGGCACTTGGCTCTAAAGTAGGGGGCCACCATTAGTCAACCCAGAAATAAAACCCTTTAAACCTCCCCCGAACATGGAAATTAGCACTTCAGCTCAGAGCACTGGTATAGTTACTGACAGCAGTCAGCAAACACTTTTCATTAGATCCATTTCTTGCTTGGTGACAAAAGAGACCAGAGGGATACAATAGGCTACTCCAATAACAGTATCTGCTCAACTATGGAACAATCATGCCAGAATTATGGCATGACTGGAACTAGCAACAGTAAACCCCAGCCTTATCTTGCTTGGTTACAGTTAATGAAGTATCCAGAAACAGGTAGGAGCAATTCACATCATTTCAACATGCACTGCTTTGGGTATCTGTCAACAGATTTTTGAGGGTTTTTTAAACCAGTAACCACTTACTCATAATGGACATTCAGAGGAAGGTAAATTACTACCTTGTAAGAAAAAGAGAAGATTATGAGCTTCATTTCACTACTGCAAAGATATTCAATGCCTGGTAGGGAAGAGAGCACAGAGCAGCTAAGCATAGTTAATCACGATTCAAAAAGGAAAGTAGAGAACTCCAATATTCTCCCTTCTCTTCTATTCACTGGGGAAAAAAGAGCACTAATCCACCACTAAATGCAGAATCAAGAAATCTGATTCCCTTTTCCCTCCCCTTCTCCCTCCCTTCCCCCAGCTCCAAAAGCAGAATATGCATAGGAGGACTTGCCGTACTGAGTGTAGCACCTGTGTAATTACAAATTACAACTCTGCTATCCACTGTACTAAATAGAGATACTTCCCACTTAATTAAACCCTTTCTTAGAGAGGAAATGCATGCACATTCATGCTATCTCCACTTCTTATCTGGTCTCAGACACTGCAGGAAGCTAGGCCCCAAGATTTGTCAGCAAGCCAGCCCACAGATGTTTCCACAAGAAACCCAGGTCAGCATTAACAGGTTCATTCTCTGGCTCTAGAGGACAGGTCAGCAGATCAGCGCCTGCTGCCTGCACCTGGCAGGCTCCACTGAGTGAAAACAGTCCTTAAGCATTGGCCTGAATTCCTGTCAGATATGCACTTCTCTTTCCAGGCCCGGGCAGCAAGCACACAAACAGCTAGAGCAGCTTAATGCACTCTCATCAGTGAAGCCAACTGAATCTGCCCTTGCAAACTGAAGGACAACTACAGGTACTCTCCAAACCCACGCTTCATTAAACTCAAGAGTCTCTCCAGGTCAGCCTTACAGCAAAGGCACCAGTGACCGAAATCTACCTTCCAATATAACCGCAATTAGATGGGATTCAAGAATGTCGAAGACCATGACTGAAGCCTCTGAGCAACACAGCACTGTCCAAGCACACTGCTCTTTCTGATACATCAGCCTCATATTTAACTTCCATACTGTATTCCATGGCCCTTCACAAAAAGACATCTGATCTCCCTAGTGCTTGTGATGGGCATGGAAAACGCAAATATGATTCTGAAGACACGAACAAAATCTTTGGCTTTATCTTCCACAAATCTGTATGACCTTTCTGCAAATCTCCAGTCTTTCAAGATTTGCAATCTTCTGCCACTTAGGCATAAATACAAATTCATCATTAAAACCTTGTCAGCTGCTATCAATGACTATCAATATCTTCAGTATCTGACTTACTACCTACCTCATCTTTAAAACATACCAGATACACCCTGGAGTACAGAATGATGCAAAATGATGTGTATCTGTTTATGGATACCAAAGTCACCTGGCTAATTTATTAGAGGACAAAAGCAATACCAGTCAAACAGAAAAGCAGCAGCAAAAAAACTTACTTAGATGAAAAGCTCACAGAATAAGACCCCTCTTTTTTGGTTATCTTCTACACTACGCAGAAGGGAAAGTCAAGCAGGAACAGTGCTGCTCTGGAGGATGCAATTCCGAGGCTTGGGGTGGAGGGAAAAGAACCAGGCTTTGAAGAACTATTCAACAAGACTAAAAGAAGAATGTGTGGTGTAAATATGAAGTTTACAGTGTGGTTTGAAAAACACTCTACTCTGTTATATATTAGAGAAATATGCACAAACCTTTTGAGCACCAAGTTACCACCCAAAGTACTGGACAAGGAGACAGCAATTGCATGTATGTAGCATTGACAGCAACAACGAACAACATTCCTTACACTCACCGACCCTTCTTGAGAGCCCAGCTGATGGTTTTGCATCAGGCTGAGCCTGCCAG
The DNA here is from genome assembly GCF_000696875.1 of Nestor notabilis. Classification (NCBI taxonomy): domain Eukaryota; kingdom Metazoa; phylum Chordata; class Aves; order Psittaciformes; family Psittacidae; genus Nestor; species Nestor notabilis. The sequence continues at coordinate 37,687 of NW_009923246.1, forward strand.
ACTGGAGCAGAAATACAGTTTTCTCCAGCAGCAGGAGAAAGGACACCACCTCGTGTTAAATAAAGCACCTGCCTCTTCTCACACACAGTACTTTTCTGTTAAGATACATGTTGTTTAATGGCAGTCAAGAAACTACTCAGGAAATATCTCTAAGCTAATAGTGCAACTCTGAAAAACACAGCTAAGTCTGTCGGGGTTCTTCAGTGAAGATGGTCAACAACTCCATTACGCAAATACCAGATCTTTGAAGAAATACAAGCTACATCAGCACATTCTGGAGAGACAGAGTACAAGCAGCTTATCTTCTCAACACAACTCTTTCTTAATGACAAAGACCTACAATATTCATACATGAATATCCTTCTTAAAGGAAGTAAACCCCAAAATAAGGAAGACTTTCTACTTGCAAAGCAAGAATTTAAAAATTCAGCATTTTTTCCTTTCACAGTTGAAATCAAATCCTACAGCAG
>NW_009923246.1:38187-50964 GCF_000696875.1 Nestor notabilis
AACTCAGAGCAACACATGACAAATGTACGAAAATCCCTGGCAGCATAACAGTAACTCACAAAAAAGACCTACAAGACAAAAATCACATCCACAATAAAAGACAGCCAACTATACCACGAAAGTAGGCAGTAGGAAGATCAAAATATCAAAAGGACTTATAATTGACCACAAAAAAGATTAGGAGATGCATAATGTGTATACATGAACCATACATAACTATCATGTGTATTAATTTGTTGTCTGGGTATTGTGGCGCTTACAAGGATATTGTAACAGTTGTATAAGGCAGGCATCTTCCAAAGGCAAATTCTGGACAGAACACTGCACAACAGCAACACAAAACACACCAACAGGCTCTAGAGCTAAAGCTGGTTTTGCTTCTGTAGTTTATGAGAGCAAGAAGAAAACCCAGGAGCTTACAAGTGGAATCCAGAACCAGAAAACATAAGATTAGCCCTTGAGTAAACTGGTAATGAACTTGTTTCCCCCCCACAAAAGGGGAAGCATTATAAACACTTCGCTCTTTCATTGTTACCAAAAAGAGACCAGTACTAAAGCCAGTAGGATTACCACTACACTCCTAAAAGCTGCACCTCCTTTCCAAGTATTATCACATAAAATTACACTCCAAGGTCTGATTATAAGCCAATCTGACAAAAAGCCTGCTGGGACCAGGCAATCAGTGAACAAAAACCACTGAGAGCAGACACAGAACAAGCCCTGTGGAAGTGCTGGAGGAAATGAAAAATCATTCTTTCCTAAAACACCACATGCTGGACACACTTCCCTTACATTCTCTGTACCCATGAAGAGTATGATAAGATACATTTCCCTTCTTCCTTGCTTATCTACTTATTAGCAAACAGCACATTGCTCTGGCTCTTTGGGACAACTATCCAACTTGTTCCTATTTTCTTCTACTATAAGATAAGCAATTAACTCTTCTCTTGATGATTTTAAAGGTCTTTTCCAACGTAGTTGATTCTATGATTTTATGATTCACCAACAGCATACTCCAGGAATGTAACTAGGACAATGATCTCTCATCATCTCCATCAATCCTGACTGAAAAGCAACGTAATTCATGCTGTAAGAAATCTAAGCAACAACAAAAAAAAAGGGCGGGGGGGGAAGAGAGAGAAGGAAATCATCCAGCTCCACTTGCTACAATTGCATGCAAAAGATGATTTTTCTCAGGAGCAATTCCCTCCTCTGAAAGAGAAGATGCCATTAATAGCACTAAACAATATGGCCCAATCAAAGCCTAACACTTTCCAGCGAATATTCTGATTTTAAATGAAGGAGTATTAGACTTCCACAGGCAGAATCACTTGGTTCCATTTCTCTCCCAGTGTGAAATTACCTCATTAAACCTTTAACAGCTTGAGGTAAGTAAAAAGCTTTTACTCCGCTGTCTGATAGCACAGGTTTTGTGAAAAGGATTCATGCTATTTCTGGCCGTTCCTTGCCATAGGAGATGCAGCACAATTCTAACTCCATCTAAACGTATGTATCCTCAGCAGAGGCAGGGGAGGATCTTAGTCATGCTACCTACTAGCATGCCTCTAGAGAAAGGTTCATTGTCCTCATTAAACAGAAAACAGTGTGAAAATTAAGGGGGCTTTCCCAAGTTAAACACAAGTATTTTTTACATGAAGCAATAATGTGCACAAACCATAAGTGCATATTCAAACACTCCTACTTCCAAACAACCCCAGCAGCATGCAGATACAGCTCTGTTGTTGGGAATGTGTAACAAACAGAATAAAGAAACAACTAGTAAAATTAGGTTCTGTGGTTCATGTTGCAGCTCAGGCTTTGATCCAATATGAAAGGTGATCTGGACTAGAATGCTCACATCAAAACGGTTATTTACAAAGAAGCACCTCTCCTTCTAGTGTAACAACAATTTAGAGATGATAAAGCAGTACTGAAACGTGAAAGCATCTTAGTTACACAGAAAACCTTTTTCAGTGGAAGAAAATGATCAGAAGATGCACCACTTCCAGCCCCTCTGTATGCCACATATGTACCAGAGACGTTAAAATCTGCTTCAGTGCTCCAGTTGTCAGAAAGCTGTTAAGTAACAGTACCCAAACTGACAAGCTGCTGTTACAAAACACCACTAAGGGGTGAAGAGTTTTACCCCCTTTCATAAGAAACTGAGCTTATTCCATTTCTCGTTAGCCAAAATGAAACAGTTCTTCAGCTACTTTAGTGAAGAAAAGTCAAAACAACATGATCTGGCAGCTTATTTTGATACTCAGATTTCAAAGAAATCATATTTACAACAATTTGTCATGAGTAATACATTCTTTTCTCTGAACACATTCTTAACATAACACATTCTTAATATTCTTAAGAGTTCACTTACTAAGCTAGCATGTTTCTAACTAAACATGAATGCCTGTACACGAAGAGTTCAGAGAACTCAAAACTGAGCCTCAGAGACACTGTCAGGCTGACTTGGTGAAAAACATTCGTTAGTTCTCAACGGTACTCTATAATAGCGTGTATCCTATGATTCTTCTCATATATAATAAAGTACTGGAAGAGCTTCCACTTGGAGAAGAGCTAACACGAAACATGACCACCACACTTCAGAGATCAGATGATTCAGAGGAAAGGAAAATCATTTAAAATTGCACCTCTCTGCAGCTGTGAGCACATACCTGATGTTCAAGCCAGTGCTCTGGTCCACTTTCTCCCAGCTTTTCAATTTTCCCAGAAGTTTCTGAAGTAGAGATTAAAAGAAGAGTTAGAGACACAGACAAATGTTCTAAGAAGTCACTTTCCACAGTTTTCCCATAATCCTCCATTCAAAGTTAGGGTCTTTTTTTTCCTCCTTTGGATTTCATTATCTTCTTAGCTAGCATTTCTGGTTGTCATTCCCCACTCCTCACAAACATATTCCCTGTCACCACAGCTCTGTGACACTTCAGCACTGTCAATTATCTAACCCTGTGAGCTACCATCAGTGTACTAGACCTTGTAGACCAGAATCCTGGCAGTGGAGAAGAAAATGAGCTGTATTCTCACCACTGATCCTGTAGTAACTGAAGTGCCCATTTCTCCTCTTCCAGTTTCTCCTTTAGCTTTTTGCTTTTACTCAATGGCAAATTGTATTATCTAAACCTGATCAGACACCATTATAGCTATGCAGATCAACAGGTTTCACAGTAAGGTTAAACTCTTGACAATTTGCTGTCTATTTGACATAGGGTGGGATGGAAGCAAAGTAATTTTATTAATCTGAGACCAACCACATTCTGGCCCTGCTGGCACTGGCAGTAACCCAAGTGCCTACCAAGGTTCTTACCACACACCTGCTCAGCAACACCATGTCTGGGCAGAGTTTAACACCAGAAATGACATTTCTAGCAGGAGAGAGGTAAGAAAGAAACAGCAAGGCCAAAAAAGACACTATGAGGAGATTGTTCTTTACACAGAAACTCACACTGAACAGCAAACAACCTTTTGCCTTTTTCACCTTCACTGCCATAGCTCCTCTCATGCTGACATTTAAGACTGTTCAAACCCATGAATTAAAACAAGTACCGTATCTCAAGTAAAAAATACAGGAAGAGCCCACAAGACAGGACAGGCAACAAAGGAAACCTCTATCCCACTCATCCACCAAATGTTCCCAGCTGCTCACCTCATTTTCCAATTCAACAGTCACAAGCTGTGCTTGGACCTTCTCATAGCGTTCCAGTTTTCTTTGGAGACCTTCTACCTCCTCTTTGAGCAATCCATTGTTTTCTTTCATTTCCCTGTGGTGAAAAAGAGAGACAACAATTAAAGAGTCAAGCAACTTGATTCACTCTCACAAACTTTCAGATACACCTGGAATTACAAGGGACTCCTATGACATTGAAGAGAGTTCATGGCATTCAGCTGACTTGCTTCTATAACCCTCACTGCAAAGACACTGCTACAACAGAAACTCAGCATTATTAAACTCGGCTTTTTCCTACTCTAAGTGCCACCCTCATTATGTCCAAAGAACCTGAAGGTTTGTATCTGCTTCACTGATTGGCAAAACAGCATGAAGGGTAGCAAAAGGCTTCCTACTTCAGTCTTCAGGCAGGCTGAACACAGGGCTGGAACACAGCAAGTGGCATACACTGGGGCTTTCTGAGTGCTTGGTGATGGCTGAGCGCTTTTGACACTGCTTAAGGTGTGCAAGGCTGAGAAGATAAAACCGTTTGTAAAATAATGACCTTTAAGCTGTTGATATCACATTTCTGTGCACAACAAAAACACCCAAGCATGAGAAGAGATTCCAAGATAACCTGTTTAAAATTATAATGAAACAAGAAGAAACCCAAGAGCCTTAATTTAAGGATGAGAAAAAGATGGTAAGATCACACATATAACTCAGGGTTGGTTTTTTTTTTTAACATGCACCAAAAGATGGATATTAAGTTTACTCTAACAAGAAATATATAAATCTCTAAGGCAAGTTATTTCATAGTACATAGCAACTTAATTTTTCAAACTAATTGCCACTTCAGAGACCCAGGTCTGTATTAGAATGCTTTAGACATTTAAACAAGAGACTTTCCAAACATGGTGCTGGAACAACAGGCCTCTAAAACAGTGGCAACAATAACTAAGCAAAAAAGAGTTATTAAAGAAGTGATCAGCTGTCTCTGCTCTCTATAGGGATTCATTTCCCAAACCTGTACAGAGCTCATCGCTATCTTTAAACACTGAATTTTGTTCTAACAAACATCCAAGAACAATCAATACACATTCTGTGAGGCTCTCGCTGTGTTCAGGAAGATCACCCAGATCCTCTCAAATCCTCTGGTAGCCATCACACCCTGCTCAATTCAGACCCAGTATTTATATGTAATATTTCAGCCTCCTTCTAACACTTCATGTATGGCAGCCCTACAGAGGGATTTGAAAGCACATATACTACAACTGTAGCAGAACACAAGCTAACCCTCTCAGCAATTGAACCCTTCTTTCACCTGAAGTAGGCATTTTCCTCCTTGAGTTGGCGCAATTCCCGCTCCATTTTTGGGAGACGAGCCAGTTCTGTCTTCATGTTCTTGACAATTAGTGCATCATGTTCCAAAAAAAAGAGCTTCTGTTCCAGATCCTAGAAAACATGGGATTGCAAGAGGACAGCAATGATTAACTTGGAACTCATAGGACCTACTCCTCCATTGTACTTTTTAAACTCAAATCAATGACTTGCATAAAGTTGGAAGGGAACTCACTGGGTCATCTGGCCCAGTCCATCACTCAAAGCAGGGATGCCTCTTGCTCCACTTGTAACATCTGGGTTTGCCTCTTCCCTAAAAAAAAACCCTACACCTATTTACCCTCAGTTCCTAACAAAACAAGATCTCTGCTAATAATTAAAAGGACCCACTTCTAGTGAATCTTTTGCAGGATAATCTTGTGCTCTGGCACAAGATCAAACACAGTGTTTCTGCAGAGTACTGCAGAAGGATATAAATCACCTTTCTATTGAGAAAGCATAGGTAGATGTTTTTTCTCAATCGATACCAAAGAGGTGAAGTGTGTCATGCACAGGTAATCTGGACCATCCAAGTCAGTTTAGCCAACTTCAGCTCTTTCTGGCCACCATGTCGGATTCTTACATGACAAACTAACCTTTTCTTTCTGCAACAGTGATTATTTTTAGAAAAACACTGTTCTGTTCTTCACTGAAGAGATTAAAAACTAAAGTCTTATACAGCCCACAGAGTTTCTTACCTTAATCTTCTGTTCATATTCTGCTAGATGGGATTGGTTTGCTTGCAACATCTGGATTTGCTGACAAGCTTCTTGCCATTTTCTATTAGGTGTAGATACAAGAGGCATTTAGCACCCAGGAATCATGTACCAGAAACCACCTACATGCAAAAGTATCTCTGACAAACATTTTCAAACTCTACTAACAAGGTAAATGGTTCTGTTACAGCAGATAGGTTCTCTCAGAGTTTCACACTCATACCATCTCCCTCTAATTTAGAGGCAAAAATACTCATTTTAATAAAAAGATGCAGCTTGAAAAACACCCAAAAATCAAAGCCACCTTAACTCTGAAACCAACAAATACACACAATAAATAAAGAGCACCTGAGGAGTTGAACTTGGTAAGCAAGGGAAAAAAAGAACCACACTCACATCTTTCAACTACCCCTCAACTAGGACTTAAGGCTTGGTATTTTTGTTCTGTTCAGTCTATAAAGTTCAGATTAGCCTTTCCCACCCACATGCCTTCTGTTAACTCTCCACGATGAGAATGAGACATCACTGAGATTTTAAGTTCAAGTTTGGGGTTTTTTTTTTCCTCAAGGTACAATTAAATTGCACCTCAGAGCTAGTTCCAAACAACGGTTATAACCTGCACATCCAGATCAAAGAACCCCTTTGAAGATTGGAAATCAAACGCTGTGGAAAGTTTTCTGAGTGACAACAGCTGCAGAAGACTGAAGTTTTGTTTCCCTTTTTCTCCCTACAGTCATTGATCCCCTGCTTACTTATGTTGAACATCCAGCTGTTCCATCAGTTCCTGCTTCTGAGAGTCTTGGCTTGTCATCTGCATCTCTTGATTCATTTTACTCCACTGCAGCTCTGATATTTTCCCTTTCAATACAGTGATTGTCTGAATTAATGGAAAGAAAGAATAAACACAGAAGGCTATGACTCTCCAAGCCAAACATTATGGATGGTGATAAACAGAAATCATATCCAAATTAAAAGTACAAGCAGTGAATCTAGAAACAATCCCACTCTTGCAAACCTTCAGACCTTCAAACTCACCTCAAAAACAAAGGCAAGAGAAAGTCATTTAGTTGCTTTCATCTGTCACCCAAATTGTCATTTCCATTACCTATTAAGTGGGTGACCTCAAACTGGCATAAAAACTATCAAGCTTCAAAGCTAGATGATGATAAAACATAACTATATATATTAAAGTAAAAACATTATCTCACAACCGTTCCAAATACATTTTGGCTGGGTTTCAAAATTTAAAGTATCTGGGTTTGCCTCAACTAAATACCAGACGTATTATGCTTTCTTTAAAAGTGGAGGCCAGTGGATTTTAAAACGCTGTTCTAAATATCTTTATTCTAAAGAAAACTTCACAGGTTTGTTTCAAATAGCCATTAGTCATCTCCCTGTAACAGATAAAAATCTCGAAACATTCCACATGTAAGGTGTTTTCTACACAGAGAAACACGTAGGGTTCTCCTCTCGATACTGACAGATATAAAAAGAACACAGGAACAGAAATGCTGCACACATTTCATGCATGGGTTTAGTTTCTCTCACATGCCATCACTGTCTCCCTGGTTTTAAGCACCAATAAGTGGCACGTTACATCTGTTTACCTGCTTTATCACACAAATATTTGCAGTGATAGCTAGGCAGCAGGACAGCTTAAGGACTCTAGTGGTGTACAGCTAATGCAACTAAACAGAGAAGTTACAAATGAACTAGCTGAACTTAACTAGAATGGTACGTGAAAAGGCTGAGGGTTGGAAGATGATCTGCTCATCCCAAAGAGCTGAAATCAGTGAATTATCCAAGCATTCATTCTACAGTGGAAAACACAGGCACCTAAGACACTTCAGGAGGAATTACTTCATACATAACTTTGGTCTTCTCCATTCTACAGTTCTCCCTACTTCCCTCAACACCTTCCCATCTTACCTCCTCCATTATTTCCCCTTTCTTTACTCAGTGTCATGTAACCTCACTTCCAAACCTAGATGCTTTATATTGCCTTGCACTTTTTTCTCTTTCTCCGTATCAACCTAAGAAATCTTTCCTCATTGTTAATTAACACAGCGACATCTTCTGACCTGCTCACTTGTCTCTGGACTTGGTTAGGTTCTAAACTTTGACAGCAAAGGGACACGTACCACCAGGGTTTATTCATAAATACAGTGCTTCCCATTGTTTTGTCTGGGTTGTTGGTTTTGTTTGTTTTCTGAGGGTTTGTTTTTTTTTTTAATCAAAAAGGGTATTTTCAATTCACAAGAACCTCAAAGTCAGTCACCGGAAGCTACAAAGGGATTAGAAATTTATTCTGTTCTTACTTCATTGGCTTCAGCTAATTTGCTCTCCTTCTCTTGCAGCTTCTTACTCATTGTCTCCATGCTCTTCTTATAGCATTTGTTCATCTCCATTTGTTCTTTCAGTTTATTTTCAGCGTCTGTTTCCCTTTCCTGATATTGCTTTATGCGCGTTAGCAGCTCCCGGTTACGGTCAGCTTCTCGCTTGCAACAGAAAAAAACAAAATACAAAGAGACATAAGAGGAAAGTAGCACAAAACTAAAGCTGTTTTCATCTCTCCTGTCTCCCTTTCTCATTATAGTGATCAGAGCACTAGCAAGGGCAAAAATCTTACCAACAGCAACTCAATGTCAAGGCCCTACCCAGGGCAAAGGAGCTAGAAAATTAAGAGGCAGTCTAAGAGATCCGGAAGACTAAGAAATGAAGATGAGAACACAGACATGATTCCACTGCATGCTCAAAGATGAAACCATTTGATGCTCAATTTGAAGCTGACCCATGCACAGCAAATTGACTTTCAGAAACTCAGACCTCAACAGTTAGGTTAATAAGACAAACTTTCCTCTGCAACTTCTTCAAGTTGTATGAGGATATTTAACAGAAAAGAAACCAGGTTTAAATGCACAGTATTATCAATGAAATCAATAAATATTTTTGACCTCTGACAACCTCTCATATACCATTTCAGTTTATTCGTACCACAAATTGACTATTGAAAAAATGTGTAGTAAATTGCTTTGCTAATCAAAGCAAATCGAGACACGGATTTACATAGTAAGCAAGGATTATGCAAAGCAACGTGAGGTGCCCAAAACCTTTATCCACATGACTCAGAAAAACACAGAATCTGAGCAGGGTAATTACCACAGTGCTGGATTAGTGCTGCTTCTTTTTTTTGTACCAGTATTTAAGGGGTTTCTGTGACTGACTCAGCTACATTCCAGTATGAACTCAGCTTAATCCCACACCTGACTTCAGAGGAACACTGACTCGCTATTTCACAACCACACACTAAATCTGACACCCAGCACCCTTGTAAAATACAATAAAACATGCTTATGATTTTTTAAAAGATTTCTTTTTTAATAATCAGTCTCATACAAGACCTTTGTTGTGCTACAAAACCCACAGATCTCCTACTTATTCCAGTAACGTAGCTAAGCAAATATATGTGGGCATCAGACCAGAAAGCAATAAAAGCTCTTCTTCCCTGAGTGAGGCTCACTGTTTTATCAGTGCAAGCTCTCTTGTGCGACAGTGCACAGTTGGCACTGCTGCCACTCCAATTAATTACAGTCACACAAAGTAAATGCTGGCACTTGTGCCAGTAGAAGTTTAAATTCATCTGAGAGAAAAACACTGAAATACTTCTGGGAGAAACAAATATCAAATCCCTTTTTGTTACTGCTACCCATGATGACTTCAGTGCTAAACTAATGGAAGCTTGTGATCAGGTCATTGGTTTGTCAACCAAACCAGGCTCTGATGTTCACTCTCTGGTGTACATCAGCAAGTTACTGCAATGCTCTGTGAGGGGAGATGTAAAGCAAAAGAGTTGGTGCTGGGAACTTGACACCCACACCACCACCACATCTGCAGTGAATGCAAACACAGTAAATGCATTCCAGGAGCATTTGCTACAGGCTTGCTGAAGTCTTGCTCTGAAGAGAGTGTCCATTAGCAGTTGGGGAACACTAGACTTGCTCCTGGCCTCCACCTTTCAATTAAGTTTCATCCCCCAAAAAGCTGACTATACAACATTCTTAGACATTCCACTGCAAACCAAAGCATAGCATGTGAGAAGTCAAGAGTATACCTCCAATCCAAACTAAAACACCAACGTAGATGCACTATGTATGTTCTGACTTAGGCCTGTGATATCAAACCATCTGCAATTGATGTATTTACCTCATAGTTCCTGGCGTTGGTATTAGCTGCCTTCTCCAGTTCAATGCGAGCGCGTTTGTGGCTAAGTTCCATCTGCATCTTCTCTCGTTCCACCTGCAGGAGCTGGGATTTGGAGTGGATCTGCCCAGCTTGTTCTTCCATCTCACCAGACCATGTGTGAAAATGGACATTACACACCATTAACAGCATATAACATTGCTAGCTCCCACCTTGCACTGTTCAGCTCACATGCCATTTCACAAATTACAAGGGAACTATCACCATATTTATGGTACTCTCACACCAACTGCAGATGGGGAAACCAAGAGTTCAACATCACACTCAGAAACCCACAACAAATCAGTGTTAGCTGGAAAGAAGCAAGTGTCAAGTTCTTCATTTGGAATTTCTCATTCAATCTCTAGAGATACTCTGACAAAATGAACTTCTCTACCTAGAAGAAAAAATGTTAATGATGAACTCCCCAAGCCTCATAAAAGTAACCCAAGAAGCAGAGATCATGCTCCCCAGGAAGTTCAACTGCTGAACAAAATAATATGGTTTTCTACCTGCTACAATACACTTCATTCCAATTACCTTAGAACACAGACAATATTAATAGAACACCTCATGTCTAAGCACTGTACATTCAAAACAGAGCTAAGGAAGAATCTCTAACCAGGAGAGCCTCCTCTAACCATCTCTGTAACCAGAGTTGTACCACAGACAGAAAATCCATAGGTTTTTTTCCAACATCCCAAATGCAAAGCAGATTTACATCCAAAAGAAAGCAAGTTCATTTTATTCTTAGAGACTTAAAAGAAATACTTAGAAATAGAAATACTGCATGGAAATTATATTAAGAAATTTAAATGCAGCTAATAAACAGTCCTTATGAGCCAAAATGTCAACTTCATGCTTCATGAGCATGAGGCAGCTGACAGGAAAAAGTCAAAAACAAACGTGGAAACGAACAGCAGTGGACAAGAAAGCACAACTGCTCAGCAAATCAAAGCCACACACAAACCAAGTCTCCTGCATCTGTCCAAGCAAAGAAACTTTAAGGAAGATTGTAAATTTAAAAAAAAAAAATTAACAAAATTACTTGCTAGAAAAATATTAATTGATAAAAGCTCCTTTGTTCAGCAATATGAAAACAACTTATAATTTAATTCCCTGAGCTGGATGCAGCTATAACCAGCAGGAAAGAAATTTAAAGGACCTTTCTGAAATTTACAAAACAGAAACGAATGTCTGACACCTTATAAGAATGTAAAGATTCCAGAACGTTGACCAAAAGCAAGCTTCCATTATTGAGCTTGCATGAATATCAGGTGTAGAAAGAATGGTCAGATCTTAATGAAATCAATCCCGGTGCCTGGAATCAAAAGGAACACGCAACCACACCGAAGCGATGCAGGCATCACCGGGATGAGGACACCTCACCTGCACCCTCTGCTGGTACTGAATCTGCAAGGCGCTTCGAGACGAGCCTGGCGTCGCCGGCCCAGATACCCCCTCCAGGGAAATGAAGTTGTTGAGGGATCGCAGGGCAGAGAAGACGGTGGTGTTATTTTCGAAGTCATCCATGGCTCTGGAAGTACACACAAAGTCATCAGCAGAAGATACAGAGCAAGCTGCTGAATACTGGGTACTCTGCTAGAAAGAGACATGTTATTGCCTCGCAGAAATATTAAACCAAACCTCAATCTGCTGCTCACTGCTAGGCTCAACTTGAACCAGAAACCACTACCCAAGCAAGGCTGAAGTTGTAGGCCTCCAAAATTAGAAAACTATGCAAGACAGCCTGTTCTTCCTTGAGATTTCTACCTGAAATGGTTTGATTTTATTTAAATACATTCTCCCCCAAATCTCAGCCTATCAGTGTGTAAATAAAAGCTATCGTAAGTCATATAAAACTTAATTTTCCTTTCCTATACAGTAAAGATAAGAGCTTGGGATCCAAGGTAACACTGTAGGACATGAAGATCTGCAGCACGTAACACTAGTAAACAGAACTTACTACTCTTCCTCCAAACACCTGAGGCTGATGGGGGAAGGAGAAGCAATTCCATAGCAGCAGCGTATCCTACCTTCTGCACAACTTGCCTCCGATTTCCAAAAAGTACTTTGCAACTGAACTTCCAGCAACAAAACTTCCCAAGTTCACGATTCACTTCTACTGTGAATCTGTGAAAACTGTGTCTCCTCACTCACATAAAAGCTTTCACGATTCTTCCTTCAAATCCAGAAGAATATTAACTAAAAGGCCAAAGCCAAATCGAACGTGGAGCCCAGAAAAGCCTGCAAGGTTACCCAACAAGCCTTCAAGGAAGTCTAGTGAGCCCCACAAAGGCCCAGGAAAGACAACCCACAACATCCACGCAGCCTTGTGCCAAAGGCACAAGCTCAGATCTAACTTTCAGAGCAACATAGCTGTCATTCTTTGGACTTACACCACTGTGAGGAGGAGACATAATACAGGCATAAAGGCAACGAATCAGCCAAAACCCAAATGAAAACGTTTATTTGCAATAAGTACTTCATTACCACATGCGAATCAATTCAGGAGACACCACCGCCAACAGGTAACTGCACAGAAAGTTCGTGATTTGAAATCACGGACAATGTTAAAAATTAAAAGGACAAGCGTGCCCCCGTTCCAGAAAACCCTCTGACGAAGGTGCCCCGGGCACCGCGGGGGCTTCTCCCTCACAGACCCCCCGAGGGCACAGAGGGGGAGCGGGGCCTCAGCAGCGCCCACAGCCCTGCTTGGCCTCTGCTGCCCAGGGGTGGGAGGAACGGGGACAGGGCACAGCCTCCCTTCCCCGCTCCTACGCC
>NW_009923247.1:0-7754 GCF_000696875.1 Nestor notabilis
ATTAACCTGCCAAATGTGCCTAGCTTTAAAGGTCCTCCACTTTATCCTGGTGAATTGATGAAAAAACTATCTGAGCTCCAGAGCCCCTAACCACCTCTCCCAGGCCTCTCTAGTCCTTCTTCATGTTCTTGTCACTGCACAAGACCAAAACAAGAACAAGATAAACAAAGATAGGAATCCTTTCTGAGGTCCTATCATCCCTGGTAGAGCAAATAACTGTGAAAGGAAACAAACTGTTTCTCCAAAGATGTACACATTACTGAGAAAAAGGTGCGCAGGATCATTCCATTCAAAAGTGTCCAAACAGGTGAGTGCAGAACTATCAGCAGGTAACACTGAAAAGAACACATCATAGGGATAAAAAGAAGCTATTGTTTTGACAGAACTACTATAAAAAGGTGTCAATTTATCCTGCCAAGGATATAAAAAAGCATCAGTGACATTTTCAGTAACTAGTTTAACTAAAAGCATAGCTAGTGCTAATTTTATTTATAAGTAATACATAGTCAAATGCCTCTGAGAGATGTTTTGAAGGACGAGTGTTGAAATATTATGTTTGAGAATGTAACTGGCTGCGTTTTTGCCTTAAATAAATTCTATAACTGAAAGTCATGGCTCTATTTCCAAAGCCGGGAAGTTTCTAGTAGCAAAAATGTGACGTAGATTATAAGAGAGATTTAAGTATGAAGATTAAGTTTGTTCTATAATTAGAGCTGTAGTGTACCTTGGTATCAGGGCTGTGCCTACATGCACTCCCTGTCCCTGATCAGAATTACTTATAAATTTATTCTCTCAGATTTCCACAAGTGTAATGTAAATTGTGTGATTACAATTTTGTTTGAATGCTTTTAGCCAGTTGAACCAACTTCTCTGCCATTGCCGTTGTTTCGAAAGGTTATTTTAGCTTTTAAACATTCTGATGTCTTTTTTTACTACATTCAATTACTTTTAATTAATTTTAATTCTTTTTATCAATTTATTTATTTAATTTTGTAATTAATTATTTTTAATTAATTAAATTTAAATTAATTACATATAATTACTGCATTTCTCTGAATTGCACTAGAAAGGATACATTTCATACATAAATTTGAGGCCTGCCCTCAATTTGTAATATTGACATTTGTGTATTAAAGGACTGATATCAAAAATATTTTGCACTTTCCTTTTAAGGTTGCATTTTTCTATGACAAACCTACAGTAAATCATCTTTTTTTAGCTCTACTGACAGGGGAAACACTGAACTTGTCCTCTATCCAACCGTTACTACCCACGTCAGTATTCACTGCTTTTCATAGAGTCACAAAAAACTAGAAATGGAAAAAAAAACTCACAAGGTCTTTGATCCGTTCTCCTTTCCCAGACAGTATCAACTACACAGAAACAGATCCTGACTAGATTCGATCAAACTAAAAACTCTATGGTGGTGGACATGTACAACCTCTCCAATAGCCTATTCCAGCATGTAACTTCTTTACATTTCTACTCTTTTTTTTTTTCTCTCTAATGCCAAGCCTGTATTTCCCTTGCTAGAGTTTTACTATTTTATGTCCTGCACACAACAGAAGTGTAGAAGAGTTTATTCCTTTCAGTGATTGTTTCATATACAGCTAGTCAAGTACTTAGGATGAAAGGTGACATACCATAATAATATCTTACCTTTATAGGTATTTCCTGATAGTACAGAAATATTTGATACTGTCTTAATTTATTTCACTCATCTAATTTAAAGGATATATATTTGACTTCAGTGAGAGAATGTGTCCTGGGTTCAGCTACAGCAGTCATTTTTTCTCCTTCTTAGTAGCTGGTGCAGTGCTGTGTTTTTGACTTTCAGCCTGGGAACAATGCTGATAACACCGATGTTTTTAGTTGTTGCTAAGTAATGTTTACTCTGACCAAGGACTTTCTCAGTCTCATGTCTCATGCTCTGCCAGGGAGGAGGGGAAGCTGAGAGGAAGCAGAGACAGGACACCTGACCCAAACTGGCGAAAGGGGTATTTCATATCACAGCACATCATGCCCAGTATGTAAACCTGGGGGAGTTACCCGGAAGGCCTAGATCTCTGCTCCGACTGGGATGGGTATCAGTTGGTGGGTGGTGAGCAATGTAAAGCTTCCTCTTGTTATTTCCCTTATCATTATTATTATTAGTAGTAGAAGTAGTGGTTTTGTATTATACCTTAGTTACTGGACTGTTCTTATCTCAACCCGTGGGGTTTACATTCTTCCAATTCTTCTCCCCATCCCTCTGGGAGTGGGGGGAGGAAGAAGCGGGGGAGTGAGTGAGTGGCTGCATAGTTCCGAGTTACTGGCTGGGCTTAAACCATGACAGAATGTAACTAAGAAAAAGGGACAACAAACTTACATAAAGTGTATAATTTGCATCCAACATTTAGCAGCTGTCTCATAATTATTTACAAGAAGGTTTGTATATTAGACATTTTTCTGTATAACTCGATAGAAAGATTGTGCATATCTGGTCAGGACAAAACCCTCAGTCAGAAACAGAAAAGTCGGAGAACATCCTTCATGTTGTTTAGAACTGGGTTTGATTTCAGGTGATCAAGAGACCATTTTGTCCACTAAATCACTGTTCTTCTGAGGCATGCGTCCCTTTCAGTCTCCAGTTTCATGGTAGAGTTAATGATGAAATCGTACCCTCCACCTTTCCTGTTTGAGCAATACATATGTAGCAGAAAGTAATGACATATTGTCACAGTAAACACTGGAAACTCTCTCTACTCTACTACAAGTAAATGCCCTAAACACCAGAGTGTTCCTTTCCTCCCTCAAACACGCCCTTTTTTTCCTTCCTCTATCTTACTGGATGTTAGTTACATATCTAAACCAAACAGCTCCCACTGCAAGGTCTGAAAAACTTGAAGCAAACTTTACAAACCAGTGGGATCAGCCTGCTGAAGGTAGAAAACTCAGTTAAAATCCTTTCTCTAAGCTGATAGAAGACCCACAAACCTAGATATTTCCTTTAGAAAGTTAGTGGTGTAATAAGAAGGCAAAGTGAAAGCTGTTATATTTCTCTGTGTAAAAAGGCAAAAAGCTGTCTTGTTCAGCTCTTGAAGAGCTTTGCAAAAGTTTTCAAAGTCCTTCACAACCTTCTATATAAAAATTATTGCAAAAGTCAACAAAATTTAAAAAGCAAACTTCTTAATATTACTGAAGAACTACCTTAAAAATATATAAAGACTATGAATGGTAAACATGAAGTGAGAAAGGAAATCAGAGACCAATAAAACTACTGAGAAAATTAGCTCTTTCTGTCATCACAGTTGTCTGAATAGTTTATTTGATATTAGTGCTAGGCAACTGGGTGTCCTGAAAAGATGACGTTTATATCCTTTCTTACTGTTCTAAATGCTGCCATCCCCTGGGACTCCAGGTTCAACCATGTCACCACTGTTACTGTGTTTCCTTTCTCACTGCAGAAAAATTGATATCAGGTCCTTGTACAAAGCCAAGTCACTGGACAGACTTCTCTTGGTCAGATTTTCAGGAGATGTTAACTGGGCTAATTCAGTGAAAGCTAGGTTGCTGATTCACATACAGTGTGGCTTTTTACACACAGAAGCACTGTGTGCAGTAATTCATATAATTTTTCACAAAACTTAAGTAAGACTTAGTGACTTACAATGCCAAGGGCAGAACAGTAATGATTACTGATACTTAAAAAGGTATCTTTATCTCCCATTTCAGGGGAAGTAGAGCATGAATGTCAGTACTTCAGGGATAGATGGGTAAATTCAGGCAGATATTATTTCAGTCATGACAATCAGGCATATTTAATAAATGGAGTCAGTGTATATCAGCACTGGGGACAGAGAATGTGAAGAATGGAGAAACAAATCAATAAAGAACATTAAGAACTCTGAGATTTTTTATTATTAACTTCATTTTATTTTAGTTACTACAGAGACTAACATGAATTCAGTCATAATTTCAGAAAAACACTGGAGTACTACTGTACTATGCATTACATTTGTGAAGAAACAGGGTCATGGTTCTTTAACTACAAACTTACCAGGCCACTAAGATGAATGCCGAAGCTTACACCCCTCTTGGCTATACTGATATCAGTCCAGTCTAGCTATACTCAGACAGTAACAATTTATGACTTTAAACCTACATTTACATATGGGAAAAACAAACAAAACAATCTCCTCATAACAACAGATATGAAGTTTTTAGTAGTAACAAGCAACTCAGGTTGCAAGATGCTGGATGTTCAGGTGGAGAGTATGCAGCATGTTCCATGAAGCTGGCATGCAACACTTTTGCTGAAAATTATAAGTAAATTTTTCTGATTCTTATTCTGTATGCATTTATTCTCACTGTTATTTGTTTTTCCAGACAGCTGTATACTTACTTTGCAATTAGAATTTAGGACACTGTTATTAAGTTGTTCTGTGAGAGGAAACGAAATGAACACTTACAGCATTTTCTGAAATGTTTAAAAAAGTCTGTCACAGCTGACATGGTTGTATTGCTTCTGATTACAGATCAGCCTTGAGTAAGCAACATCTCAAGATCCTCTGAATCATCCTTCATGGTCTGGAGTTCACAGGCTGAATGGAAACACCTTGCTGCAAAACCACTCTTGTGCTAAAACACCAGCTTTTATGCAAGTCCCTCAGGGCAAAGAGACACAATGCACTTTGTATGTAACCTCCAGAACACAGATGTACCTACTAAGAAAGGCTACAGATAAAATGCCACAGCCTTTCATACATCATTATTTCATATTAATAAGATTTTTGGGATGAGAATATATTTTTTAATGAATATACTATGTGATGAAAAAGTCAGGTTAACTTTCACTGTGAAAATATTTTGCTGTAAGAGTTTAAAATATGCTAACAGCAGAAAAGAAGGGAAACTTAATTGCTAAATAAGTAACACATGAGCTATCACACTTTCTGCATTCTTGATTTGCCACTGAAATAATTTAAAAGACACCATTTAAAAATCAATAGTTTGATGAGATAATCACAAAAATTTGGATCCTGAACTTGATTTTTTTTTTACAATCCAAGAACAGAGTGAAGAATTAGAGTCCAAAATTACTATGAAAAAGGGTAATAAATTTCATATATGTTGTTGATTTTTCATCTTGCAAAATATATGCAACGTAACCATTACGGAGTCTGAGAATCTCTCAAGTCTTGTAGACAGCACTTCTGGAGACCAAGGAGAAATGGATCACCAGGAGAAGTCATTGAAGTGTCTGTGGAGTACTGCTTTGAATATATGGCATGAAAATAGATATTCTACTGGCTTTTCTTTGTCTTTCCTAAGCTCTGCTCCATTAAAACCACATTTCACAGCAACAAACAAGCAGAGCTTCGGTTATTGAGAAGTTAAGAAAAAAGGCCCATCCCAACCCCCAGTTATTGGAAGAAGTATAGATGCAGCTTCTAAAATACTCGTGGGTCCTGGTGTTTATTTTCATTGCATACTATTTGTATGCACAGCTCCATTTCTCTTCTGACAAATATATTCCATTTATAGCAATATATGATACAACTATCTGATTAATGGTTTCAATGGTAAATTTCTGGGAGAAAATCTTCTTTCAAGAATGTATAGGAATGCAGCAAAGTGGTTCAGAAAATAAATATGACAGAAATATGTTTTGAGCAAGGACTCAAGTTTTATTTACAGACCTTAAACATTATTTTAAATAAAGCTTATATAATATAAAGGTGTTTGCAAAAGGCTCTGAATACTGTGCTCTTCATTATAGTAGTCAATTTCTTAGACTTCTGGTTCCAAACTTCTGAAAACCTTCATATTTTCACTTTTAATAAGTATGACACACAAAATTTAGATAAAAAAATCATTCCTAAAAAAATCATTCCTAAGAAGAGATGTGTGTGTGTGTTTATTTTTTTCTAATAATAGCATTTGATCACCATTCTTGAACCGACAAGCAAAAATTGTGTCTGGTTTTCATAGTCAGTCCCTATGACCTAGAAGGCACATTCCCATCACAGCTGGGACCACACCTCTGCCTCAGAGCAGTGATTCCCATCCTCAGGATCTCCACCATTCCTTTTTCTGCACAAGTGGTTTTAGTTGACTTATGCATTCCTGTACTTAGATTTACTGCATTTGACTTTGCTGAACTGAAGTCTCTAAATGTGCATTTTTATATGAAGCAGACAGCTCCTGCACCATGTGTGGATAAAAATGGTAATTAAAGAGTAAAGTCTATAATGCGCATTTATCTTAAGTGGTCTTCTGAATATTGTCTGTTTTCTCACACTGGCACTTGCAAAGACTACCATCACTGTCAAATGAATTTCTTTTTAGCAAAGGTAATGTCACCTTTAAATAAGGTTTCTCAGTCCCTTTGAGAGTTTTGAAGATTTTGAAAACCTAGAAAAATCTTTTAAAGAAATGGACTGTACTGATTATTCAGAATCCATAAAATATCACTGTTAAAATAATATTCCAAGAAATTTTGGCATATAATCCTAAATTAAATCACATGGTAGAATAACAGTTTGATAATCTTGGGTTTACATGTAATTTGTGACATAACTACAGTCTACTGTTTTGGGTTTGCTGTTTGGTTGTTTGTTTTATTTTGTTTTGTTTTGTTTTGTTTTTTCCTGACAGCTATTTCTGTCTTTCTCAGACTAGATCTTTTAGTGGGTGTGGGTATCTCTGTTGTTACAGAAGCTAAAGAATACTATTTATGTCTTCCTAGCTTCAGAATCCCTCATATGAATGATGGCTTGGGTGGAATATGAGTAAATTATATCATCTTTTGAGACCTTGATGAATTTACTGAAAGCTGAAAAATACACAGGTTTAAAATTAGACTTTCACTTCCACCCATTAATACCTTCCATTTATTTTCCATAATACATCTGAGAGAGACACAATAGAACTTACAAAATTCGTTTATTACAATTGTCCTGGGTTCAGCTACAGCAGTCATTTTTTCTCCTTCTTAGTAGCTGGTGCAGTGCTGTGTTTTTGACTTTCAGTCTGGGAACAATGCTGATAACACCGATGTTTTTAGTTGTTGCTCAGTAATGTTTACTCTGACCAAGGACTTTCTCAGTCTCATGCTCTGCCAGGGAGGAGGGGAAGCCAGGAGGAAGCAGAGACAGGACACCTGACCCAAACTGGCCAAAGGGGTATTCCATACCACAGCACGTCATGCCCAATATATAAACTGGGGGGAGTTACCCGGAAGGCCCAGATCGCTGCTCGGGTCGGGCTGGGTATCGGTCGGCAGGTGGTGAGCGGTTGTGTCCTTTTCCCTTGTTATTCCTCTTATCATTATTATTGGTAGCAGTAGTGGTTTGTATTATACCTTAGTTACTGGAGTGCTGTTATCTCAACCCGTGGGAGTTACATTCCTTCGATTCTCCTCCCCATCCCTCCGGGAGCGGGGGGAGGAAGAAAAAGGGGGGGAGTGAGCGAGCGGCTGCGTGGTTCCAAGTTGCCGGCTGGGCTTAAACCACGACAACAATTCATTTTTTTTATTAAACAACTGTTATTTTATAGTCTCATAAAAATTTAGCCAATGAACATTAATTTTTTTTCACTATATTTTCAACATGATTTATCCTTACGGGGGTATATTATAACCCTTATGAAGGTATATTATTAAATCACAGAATGACAGAATCACAGTCATAGAATGGTTGAGGTTGGAAGGCATACCAGTGGTCATCTAGTCCAACCTCCCTGCTCAAGCAGGGTCACATTACTCAGGATCT
>NW_009923247.1:7930-37170 GCF_000696875.1 Nestor notabilis
CTCCAATGCTCAGTCATCCTCACAATAAAAAAGTTCTTCTCATGTTCAGATGGAACTTCCTGTGGTTTAGTTTGTGCCCATTGCTTCTTGTCCTATTGCCTGGCACCACTAAGAAGAAACTAACCCCACCCTCTTGAGACCCTCCTTTCGGACCTTAATACAAATTTATCCCAAGCCTTCTACTGTCTACATTGAACAGGCCCAGCTCCCTTAACCTTTCCTCCTTTTTCTCATATGAGAGAAGCTGCAAAACTCAAATATCTGATTTTAACATAACAATATGGTTCTTTTAACAGATGAGAAAATGATTATTCATTTTCAAAAATGGCTGAACTACTTCTTCAACACCTCATGCGGCAATTTCCTTTCAAACAGAGCAGTAGCTTGATATGTCATAAAAGAAAAGGTAGAAATTGCATAAGAGTAGAAGCCACTAAAAAGTGATTGTTGGGGGGAAAAAAAAAGTATACAACTTTAACTACAGATGTTGCTGCCTGATCCTGCATAAGAAATCCCATGGAATTGATGAATCAGAGAAAATAAAACAAACTTGTTCCTTATCAGTGAAGGTAGACTGCAATATACACATCTTCATTTCTCTTTAGTTTAGTTACTATTTTGCAGTAGAAAAGTTCTAGAAAAGGGGTAGAGAAAGTAACAACACTGAGCATTTTTCAGTAAGCATGATCATATGTAATATGTGACACTATAAATCTGTACCTGAATCCTACATGGCATGCACACGCATAGTGTATGTAAAAGTAAAAAGGAAGAAATTTTCTAGGGACAATGTTCCTTTTCAATATCAGCAAACAGCAGGAAGAACTTTGGGCTGCCTCCTTATGTAGTTATCTGTAACAAGGAACATTATAAGGCTCGCTAATATCTATAGACTTCTTTCTATTCCAAGACTGAGCTGGTCACCACTGAAGAGTTGAGATTGGCAAACGCAAGACACGGATGAAGACAGGCTGAGAAAGTTGGGGCTGTTCAGCCTGGAGAAGAGAAGGCTGCGTGGAGACCTCATAGCAGCCTTCCAATATCTGAAGGGGGCCTACAAGGATGCTGGGGAGGGACTCTTCATTAGGGACTCTAGTGGTAGGACAAGGGGTAATGGCTTTAAACTTAAACAGGGAAACTTTAGGTTAGATATAAGGAAGAAGTTCTTCACAGTGAGGGTGGTGAGGCACTGGAATGGGTTGCCCAAGGAAGTTGTGATTGCTCCATCCCTTGAGTTGTTCAAGGCCAGGCTGGACAGAGCCTTGGGTGACATAGTTTAGTGTGTGGTGTCCCTGCTCATGGCAGGGGGGTTGGAACTAGGTGATCTTAAGGTCCTTTCCAACCCTAACTATTCTGTGATTCTATGATTCTATGATATGATTCTATGATTTTTTTTTTTCTAGCAGTGGCATCTGGGTCTTGTGTTGCCTTTCTGGCTGATTCTGCTTTCAGCTGTTATGACAGATACAAACAGTTGCTGAGAGTTCATATCATTTGAAGAACACATTTTCAGCTCTTGCTCTATATGTTTTGCTGTAACATGTTCTAATAAGGGGGTTTCTGTAGATGTTCTAGAATAACCACATCAGACAACTGGTTTCCATTCCCTCCCTTATCTATGACTATATTAATGTTTTCTGCAAGAGTATTCATGCTGGTTGCTCTCAGTTCTTTTTCTAGTAGAATTTTTCACTTCCTCTAAATTTCACCTTGAATTGACAAATCTGCTCACTAATCTAATTTGGCTTGTACTCACTAGGAGGTGTTTTGGGTTTGGTTTGGTTTGTGTTTTGGTTTGAGTTTATTTTTCCTGTGTATATATAACCATTGTTTAGAAATTTATTTAAAAATAAATATAAATGTAAGCCACTTCTGGCTTCAAATATCCTTCTTAAAATGTGCATGTCTTTCTTCTACTGGATAAAAATAATTTTGATAGATAACTGACAATGAATTCCACTAGCACATAAAGAATGCATTTTCCCCCCATGTATCTGAAAAAGTTGTCAGTTCCACTACTAGTAGTGTTGTTAGTCAGAACCTACTAGTAGTAGTGCACACATGCAGAATACCAGGGCCATCTGATACACAAATGACAGTTGACAAGGCCTCTATATGTATTTTATTCAGTTTCATACTTACTGCTACAAAAATGTATACTTCCAAAGTGTGATATTTGATATACCTCTGTTTTGGTGCTGAAAATCATAGTAGGGGAATCCAAAGTGTACCTAAAAGGCTGAGTTAAAATTGACAATTGGAAACAAAGTTATTTAAGCCAAAATAGGCTGCTAGGTCATCAGTGGTTAATTGCAGAAAGGAACTAAGTGCTAAGGGTTATACCCTTTTTAAGGAAAAAGAATTTTCATAATGAAAGCTTGCCATCACTGACACAGTGTAGTGTGCCAAAAATAACGACAGCTGTGAAATCCCTCTGAAGAACTGCAGGAGGCGGTCATTTTCCCATGTGGTTGTTGATGTCTCTGGAGTTGCCATAGCTCAGGCTTTGCACCAGCCTGCCTTCTCCTCTGTGATGGGTTGGCCACAACTGACAGCCAAGCTCTCAACCAGACACTTGCTCACTGGCTGCCCCCAGAAGGTTTAGGGGAGAAAATAAAAAGATCAAGAGCAAGAAAGCTCAGGGATTCAGGTAGGAGATAACTTGTCTGATTTTTTGGAGATTAGTCAAATGTCTTGATAATTTTCATATATATAAAATTACTTATTTGGATATGGGACAAAAAGGATATAAACATTAAAACACAGAGAATATACCTTTCCTTTCCCTGTCTCAGGCTCAGCCCCACTCCTTCACTTCAGAGACATCTTCTTTCTTGTTATTATGGCAGGCTATGCTCAGTCCTTTCAGTGAGGCAATGAACAGTACAGGACATGAGGGTGTTTTGGTCAGTACATAGCACTTTCTCTCTTACACTACTCTCACTTTTCCACTTCTCTGGCAAAGTCTTTCCATGGGTGACTGTTCCTTCAGAAATATCCATCTGCTCTGGCACACATCCTCCACAGGCTGCAAAGAATACATGCTTCACCATTGAGAACCTCCCCCTCATCTGACCTTTGTGTTCCCTCTGCTGTTTGTAACTCCTTTTTGTTCCCTTCTCTCCCTGTGGTACTTTCTGCCCTTAAATACGTTTGCACAGAGGTGGCACCAGCTTGGCTGATGGACTCAGCTGTGTCCTTAGTGGGTCCATTTTGAAGCTGGTATCATCTATGTCCAGTGAAGGGCAACCCATGGCCTCTTCTCACAAAAGCCATCCCTGCTGCCCCCTGTTAACAACGTCTTGACACCTACACACAATACACCCTGTGAATCCCATTTTTATCCCTATGCTCATACCATGAAGAAGAGGACAGGCACAGCGATCTTGCTGACACTGACTTCTATCTGCCTATCAACATCATTGTTATAATAATTCTGTTTATTTTTCAATGGAAATTACTGAGTATCTTTTTTCCTTTCTGAATGGAGAATACAGTATTCTTAATTTAAATATCCTCACAAGAAGCAGCATGGTTAGTGATACTAAAAGTTCAGTTCTAGTTGAAGTGGTGGAATATACACACAGTTTTGAGAAACAGATCGTGTATTGAACTGTTTAAATCAGATATTCATACCATATTTTCAAACCCTTGAGAATCTGACATTAGAGGCAACAGCTGAACAGAATGTCTAAATATATTTGTGTGACTATAGAATTATTTGTGAACATCCTCTTGGAGGGTAGATCAGCTCCCATATGAAGACAGGCTGAGAAAGGTGGGATTGTTCAGTCTGAAGAAGCGAAGGCTGCATGGAGACCTCATAGCACCCTTCCAGTATCTCAAGGGGGCCTACAAGGATGCTGGAGAGGGACTCTTTGTCAGGAACTATAGTGATAGGACAAGGGTAATAGTTTCAAACTTAAACAGGGGAAGTTCAGGTTGGATATAAGGAAGAAATTCTTTACAGTGAGGGTGGCGAGGCATTGGAACAGGTTGCCCAAGGAAGCCGTGAATGCTCCTTCCCAGGCAGTGTTCAAGGCCAGGTTGGACAGGGCCTTGAACAGTCTGATCTAATGGAAGTGTCCCTGCCCATTGCAGGGGAGTTGGGACTAGATGATCTTAAGATCCTTTCCCACCCAAACCATTCTACAATTCTATGATTCTATTGCTTTATATAGAGAGATATATATAAAAATTGCATCTCTAATTCTTGTTCCTTCTGGGCAACTTATTAAATTTTTGCTTCTTTCATTGAGTTTAATTTTTTTAAATGAAACTATAATGTATAACTAAATATTTGGAGTAGTTGATATATCAGTGGATTTTTTAATGTTTACCATCCTTTCCCTGTTGGATATAACACTGAATGTTATACAAATTATTTACTATAGCAATTTTGTAGCCAACTACTTTTAAGACGTTTTCTCCTCTTAAAATATAATTGCCTGAGAGAAAGTGCAGTCCAGAGTAATATAAGCAAAAAGCAGTTTTCCTTATAAGTTCACAAAGATGGTCAGTCTTTATCTAGCAACAAGACAGAGCTCTAACTATCCTAGCATTACTGCCTGTTGTGATTCTCATGAGCTGCTGCTAGTGTTATAATTTCTCTTTCTCAAATGCCCTGCAAAACACTCTCAGTCTTCAAAGTACAGTTACTTAAAAATATATCGGTTTCCCTTCACAGAAAATGTGTCTCTGAATATGGAATGTTTTAAATTTTGCAAGCAGTGGTATTTACAAAAGAACAATTTTTTAGCTGGAATAAGACTCAGCTTACAGCACCATGAAGATGCAGCCCTCATCCAAAGTGGGACTTGATCTTCGTTTTCAATTACCAGGGTATGTTTTCATAGCATGCTGTAAAAACTATAAAATTCTTTCTTTCTTTCTTCCCCCCCCCCCCCCCAATTCTCATTTTCCCTACCACTTTTCGTTGCTTGCATTATACTTCAGAGTACAGGGAAGTAGATAATAACCAAGTTGATAAAGGACTGCCTTTTCAACTCAATGACTTGAAGCATTGAAAGCATTTTTTACACTCCCTGCTTACAATACAGAATTAGAATTGCTGTGTAAGGAAATCCTGAATCTGAACATTAAAGAGGGGAAGTTGATAACTTTAGGGAAATGTCAGTGTGCCAGTGATGTACTTAAAAGAAGAATGGGTATCAGACCCGTCTCTAAGGTCTAGTCTGGAATCCAGACCAGACTGGTCCCAGTAGGCCTGGTAAATGGCTGGAAGGTATCACTCAAGTTGGGAGCTGCAGCCAGACAAATGCCAAATGTCAGCTCTGTTCAAGCATTGCTTGAGGCCATTTTGTACTAGGTGGAAACTGTGTGGAGAGTTTCACATTACTGTGAATTCTCCCAGCTGAATAAAATTTTCTGGCAACTTCTACAAGCTTAAAGACATTCATAGAGTTTGATGTTTTGAAAGAGCTGGAATTGAAACAGAAAAGGCTTTGCATCAAATATAGTGCAAGAGTAAGGAAACAGTAAGGTAGTAGTGCTCCTCAAAGACCCAGGGTTTTTTCAGCCACAGATACTTGAAAACTTGTTGCTGGCACTGCATATTTGAGAAGCTGTTCAAGAGACACAGAAACATGTATTCTTCCAAGAGTGAAAACAACATGTTATGGAAATAAAAGGGAATACTAAAGACTGCAAAGAAAAGAAAATAGCTAGGTACATTGGTGTATCTTGAAGGAAAAGAAACTGGAGGTGACGACAAAAGAATTGTCAACAGATATGATGCAGATGACAGACATGCTCTTGAACAATTTGTACTTGAATGAAAAAAAACCTTAAAGGCATAAATGTTCCTCAGTAAAGGAAACTGTTTGAATGATCAGGATCAGAAGGGAGGGGTTAATGAGCCATGCTCTGTCTGAAAGGGAGTAGCAAGTGGAGTACCACCATGCTCTATCCTGGTGCCTGTCCTGTTTCAAACATTTTTAACAAGGACATGGAGGCAACCAGTGTTTGTTCATCAGGTTTGAAGAGGACACAGATTTGGAAGGACAAATCGATATGCTTGGAAAATAGGGATATCATTAAGGGAGACCTAGATGGGCCATGGGAATGGGCAAAAAGCAATCTTATGTAATGCAACAAGGACAAATGCAGAGACTGCCTGACAGTGCTTCAGTTGCTGCAGCCCTCAGAGGGGCTGGGAAGCCTACTTGCAGAAAAGACCCTGAGCCAGCAGAGCCCTGAAAGAAAAGATGACCAACAGCAATAACAACAGGGTAGCCAGCAAATCAAACGAAGTGATTATACCCCACTACGCAGCACATCTGGGTCCTGCATCTGGTTTTAGGTACTCCAGCACAAGAAAGGCATTGATAAACCACAGTGAGTGTTGTGGAAACCAGAAAGTTTGACAGGCTGGGGCACTTGCAGGTCATTTACACCTCGACAACTAAACAAAATTAGTCAGGGGATAGATGTATTTTGCTCAAGGACAGAAATATTACATGACCAGGTAATCAGCAGTCATGGCCATAGTAGGAAGTTGTCAAGCAAGTCATTCAGAAACAACGATAAAGCTATTTCCTGACACCCAGACTTTAAAACAATGAAAAACACGGAAGATTAAGTTTTCCAGATATACCACCATGTTTTACAGACAAAAGGTCTCAGCTTCCTCTTTGAAGTTGAATAAAAGTTCAACTTTCAAGAACATTTCTGGACATAAAATCTTAGTATTAGACTTCATTGAAATAAAGTGTATTTGCTCCAAAATATATATTTTTGAGATTCAGAATTTATAAGCTCGCCTAGTCATTTTATAAAAAAATCTCCTGCAAAAGACATGGAAATATTTGGCAAGTCATAGAAAATGAAGGAACAGGAGGAACAATGGGTCGAAATTTTATGCCAGCAGAATTAAGCTATATAATGGTTTCTTTTTTGGTTTTTTTCCCCTCAGCACATTTTCTTTCTTTGACTTAAATAAAACTTTCTGGCTGCCTCTGGGCAAATACGAAAACTCTTAAGCTATGATTTACGTTTTTTTCATGTTAGGGAAAAAAATCTCATAGACTAACCTATCCTGTTACAAAACCTTTGTCTGTCTTCAATGTCTTTCATAACTTTCTCTTGGGCAAAGCTCACAATCAATATTCTACCCTTGCTACTCTTAGTCTATTAGATGACCTTGAGCTTACAAGCCAATATTTTATTGTTAATTTTGTCTTTCTCTTAGCTTCCATGTTTCTGTTGTATCTCTGCTACCATTTCAAGTGCCCCTTTAAATTTTACTGAAATTACCCCCAAAAGCTTTGCAGTAGATCACAAAGACTTTTTTCTGGAATCCTGGATTCCATTCCATCTTCATTTTCACTTGTACAAATTCATCCAAAACCTGTCCTTCTCTGTATCTGAGCTAAAATTTCTGTGCAGGGTCAAATCAAAATTCCTAAACCTCATTCTAAGACACCTCTTCTCCCTCATTGCACAGGTACTGTGAACACCACCACCATCTTGTCAATCCAAGCTTACTGCTCAGGTGTTATGCATTATATCTTCAATCTTAAGAGAAAGCTATTTTTCTGCATATGATTAATAAAAGGTGTCTTCCTTGCCATCTCTTTTGCCTTTTCAGGCTTTTATTATCTCACATTTCAATTTCTACTTTCTCTGCCATGACCTGAAAAGAATTAATTGTACCTAGACCAATAGATCAATTACCAGTCAGTCAGTCGATGCCCAGCCTTTGTTTCTTTCAGATGTTCAAACAAATATATTAGTGTCTTCCTACAAGTGAGATTTTCCTGTTAAATACTCAAAGAACCACTTCTCTGGCTTCTCTTATACTGCCTCTCAATACTGTCTCTTGTCATGATATTAACATAGAATGTTCAATGGTTACAATCACGGACAGAGTATATGATAAGATCCTTCTCTGACAATTTCATTGACTATACTTTGCTATCATTTTATTTGTTTGCTATAGCTAATTGTCGCCTTTCCCTTCATACTGGAATTGTAAGTTATCCTTTCCACTCCTGAGGTTTTGGCAAATATCTGCACTATGCTTAATACTGTCAACATTTTTGTAGGATAAATAATAAGTAACAGTACAATTAATCACACTATTAGTGTCTATCATAAAGAAGAAGTGGGGAGGAATCATTTTCAGAACAAAATAGTACATGGTGGCTTTGTTTTAGAGGAGATTAGACTGTGTTCTTTTATTACCCAGCCAAAGAGCAGAAAAAAATTAGCTACATTTATCATAAGCTTCTATCTACGAACAACAGAAAGTGGAGAAAAATAAAATAAAGGTGTAAATAGGGAGCAGGAAAAAGGAAGAATGATGAGAGAAAATGATCAAGGATCAGAGATAATCTATTTTGAAAAGTTTTTCTCAAGTGTTCCAGTCATTGACAACTGCAGATGTATTTGATCCCTTACCTTTCATTACATTCTTAACTCTGAGAAGGCATATTTGAACTCAAAAGCAGAAATCCAGAGGTGCCATCCTAAGTAATTTTTTTTCCTGAAGTACAGTTTCATTCTAGCAAACATAATCTTTTCTTTCAACTTATGTTCTGCTTCTCCAACTCTTAACAAAACCAAAGTAACGATCTTCACTGAAAATGAGTATCTCGTTATTTGAATTAAAAAGACAAATTTCTACTCCCTGAATGCAGCAGAAATTGCAATGCTTTTTTCTAGAGCAGGCAGAATATGGGTTCATAAATATCCACACCAGGCTTTCTAATGATAGTTACTGAAAAGTATTTTTTTCAGGGCATTTTGGATGACCCTCACTTTCTTATCTATCTTCCATCATCCCAGCATCAATGTCATGTGTCAGGATGACAATTCTGATAACATTTGCTGATTGACTTAACCTGAAATATATTTTAATAAATGTAGATTCATGCATTGTAACATTCTTCATTTGTTCACTGTAACTTAACATGTAGATTCTCTGATGTTCATGCTTTTTTTCCTGCGATGAAATATTTTGATATAGATTAAAGCTTTGTTATTTAACTCTGTCGTGTAACCAATGTCAAGGGAATGAAACCGAAAAAAGAATTCAGTTACAAAGACAGTTTTGAAACTAAAATGCCCTTTTGTCAGGGGACATACTAGTAAATCAGTATATCTACTGGATATCCTTCAGGGACAGAACAAGGCATTTATGCATTTATGCTAGGGATTGTATGAATTCACTAGATAGTCTACTGCTACATATTTAAATAAATATGGCTAAAATGAGGGGACAAAAGACCCTAAACCCAACATTTTAAACACAGAAAAGCTCACTGCAACCATAGCAATGTTATGAGATATGCCCTAACAGATCGTATTATAAATATATGCTGAGAAAAATCTGTTGCTATTGTGAAAAGCACACTTGAAAAGTGAGGTTAAAAATAGAAAATACAAACCCAGCCTTTCTATCTGCTTGCCCTAAGATGCCGATCTGTTGATTTTGGTCCACAAACACCAGTCTCCCTGTCTGAGGAAACACGAGGCTGAAATTCAGTGAGGAAGTGAATGGCTCTTCTTCTCATTCTGCCAGTAGCAGTTACAGAGTGATAATACCAAACTGTGGAGAAAATTGAATGCCATGTTATTTCCAGCTGGAGCACAACAGCTGCACTAAGAAAGCCTCAGGTGTTCTTGGGTGAAGCTAGCAAAGCGAGGACATGGCCAGGATTACATAAGAAGCCTCAGAGGAGTAACATTAATTCCAGTGAAGCAGAAGGGTAGGAAATTCTCTTGGGAAGTCCTGGTGTATTATTAAGCCCTTTGCATAGAGCTTTCTGAGTGACAAGGTTGGATACACATTGCTTGTCTGATTGTACAGTGGAAGTTTCAAAACAGCGAGAGAATTAAGACAAGCAGAACTTTATCGCTGGTGTTGACATGCTTCTGGCTAGGTGGCAGAAAGCTTACAGTAAAGGTATGAGTCAGGGCTGATGGCTTTTATTGTGCTTCTACAAGACATTAAGTTTTTTTTGCAGAAGTGTTGGGTCATGCTGTCGTCAGGGAGAAAACAGACCTCTTATGTAAGAGCATGAAACTATTCCAGTGTCTGTCCTTCTTGAATTCAGGAGTTATTTTAACTTTTAAATGGATGTTTGCATGTGTTTCTATGCAGTTATTTCCAGGAGCAGTTACTTGTTTGTATTTTGGAAGAATTTCATGTGTTTTGTTGTTGGTTTGTTTTT
The DNA here is from genome assembly GCF_000696875.1 of Nestor notabilis. Classification (NCBI taxonomy): domain Eukaryota; kingdom Metazoa; phylum Chordata; class Aves; order Psittaciformes; family Psittacidae; genus Nestor; species Nestor notabilis. Next base: position 18,127 of record NW_009923247.1, read on the forward strand.
AGGGTTTTTTTTTTAAGTAATGGAGCCTTCAACATTTGTACAGGACTTGCTGTGTCGCAAGGGCAGTTTAAGCTTTTGTGAAATTGGGGAAATTAAATCCATTTACCTTTTGCAAAGGGAAGCTATTATGGGAGATATTTAATGTGGTTTAAATAATCTGTTTTTTTTCAGTGGCTGTCAACAGCAAAGGCATTAAGAATTCATTTGCGAGCTTTATCTTTAATGTAAAATGGCAGCAATTGACATTTAAAATTGTCTGGTACAATACCCTATATGATACTGGCAGAAGCCAAAAGCATCTTACTTTGAATGAAAACTTATTTCTTTCAGCTGCCCAAAAATAAGACTACGATATAAGAAATGCATGTCTTCACTTGGCTTAAATTGCAAGAGAGGAGTTACTCAGGGTTAAGGTATTTTATATTTTTTGATTATGTATTGTGAGATAAAAGAAAGTTGAACACAGAGTAAGATTAATTCTCTCTCTCTAGATTAACATTTCTGGGTGTTCTTTGTCCCCAGTTTTTTATTTAATACAGGATTTCTTATAGTGTAGAGACCTTGTAACAAAAAGTCTCTAAATTGCTCACAGGTTAAATATTTTATTTTCTTTTATATCCTTAGATTTGAATCAGTACTGTTGCCAGTGTGAGCTGTCAGATGAGCCCAAGAAAATGTAAACAAATTATACTTTTTTTTTTTTGTTTGGGTTTTTTTTTTTTTTTTAAGCTTAAAATGATAATAATCATTTTTGGTGCATACTTAACAAGTACAGGTAAGAAAATATTAATCAGAAATCACACTTCTCTTTGAATAAGGTAGAGATAGTAAAACTGCCTTAGTGCAATTTTTTTCTCCTCATGATAAAAATAGAAATGCAGCTATAGGTACTAATTTTTTCATTTCTATTTGATCATTCTCCTCTTTAATTCACTGCTTTGTCTTGATGTTTCATGAGTGTGTGTGTGCGTGTGTGTAGCTATGTGAACTACATTTATTTACCTATTTGGAACATATATATAATAACAGCAGCTGCTCAATGAGAGCATTTCACTGCATCAATTAATGTTCCATGCTAAAAAAGAAGTTTATATCCTCCATATCAGTCTTGTTACAAAATAATTAATTTGATTCAAATGTTAAATTAAGTATGAAAAGGAAGTTTTTTGGATTAAAGTTAAGGAGGAAATCGATTGCAGCCTCCGAAAGCCTAGAGCATGTTTTGCACTGCACCTTGAAACAAACAGCTTTGACTAAAGAGTGAGTTAGTCTATCTCTTTGATGGCTGCATTACCAAGTCGAAGTCTTCAGGGCCTCGTGAGGGTTCAATGACAGAGAATATTGTAGTAGCTAGATGTAGGACACATAGAATTTAGGCTTTTTGATCAAGTTGTTATAAACAGCTTTAATTAACTGGGCTTCCCAGAGGGGATTAAAGAGAAGTGAAGAACTCTTTCTTTTATTATTTAAGATTCAAACTATTGCCTCCATTAGGCATATTCAGAGTTTATGGTTAGGATCCATTATGGGCTCATTTCAGTGGAGATTGCACATGCAGTATACCTAATACATTTTCTTTCTTCAGCTTGGTAAAAATAAAAATCTTCAGGACCCATCTGTGTTTCAGAACAGTTATTAAATAGTCATGCTCTTATTTCCCTTCAGACACACAACTGTTGACTCACAAGTAAAGAGAAAAGAAAGAGAAAATCATGAATTTATACTGGTGATGTACTGTGTTCCCATTTTGAAATCTATTTTAACTCAAGTCTCTTTTCCATTGAGTAACCAACCAGAAATGGAAGGGGTTTGTGCGTATGAGAGATCACCTTTGGAGGAGTTCTTATAATTATTTAAAATCTTAAAGGTGTTGAATTCCTCTACATCATTTTTTACTGGGAATGGTTTGTATCATACACTCAATTTCAACATCTTGTGTTACTAGGTTAACTAGCACTGGATAAAGACACCATAGGAGTCTGATTAAAAGTTGCCCCATGAGTTATTAGAACAAACAAAATCCATCACTCTCTCAGTGAACCTGTAAAAAGTAATGCGGTGCTTTCTGCTTAGTTAATCGCAATTTTGAAACAGCATTACTTAGATCACTCCTAGGGACTTAGCTCCTTGACTCATGACCTCACTTTGTATGTACACAAGTACTTAATTTTACATGCATACTGAATACTAAATAACTTGAACTATAGTCCTGATAACAGCAATAGCTTTTAGGAACTAACAGTTGACCTGTGTACTGGAAAGCAAAGAAACCCCTTCTTTTACTACTTTTCATAAACAAGTAATTGACAGTGGAGCTGTTAAAAAAGTGATTTCTTCTCATTGTATTCTGAAACTTAAACTTTACCAGTAAGTGTAACCAAATACAGCCTGGCACAGGGGACTCCAAGGTAGGTTGTCAGCTTTTAATTGACCAGTGTTGCTAGACAACCTTCAAGTTATTTTCAGTCATATGGAATATGTTGCAGTAACTACCAGCTCCATAATTAAAGAGATTTTTTTTTAAGCTTCAGCAGAGGGTTAAAGTCCTCAGCAGTAAAAACAATACATAAAAACAAAGGAGCAGACTTACAAACCTACAATAGGTCACCTTTCTTTAAAGAAAGACATCAATTTAGCTTGAAACATCAAAATAACAGAGGTCTTAATCCTACGGGGAAGTCTCAAAATGATAATAAGGAATGGTCTTCTAACAAATGAGATTGTTCAAACACAACAATCAAAAGGTGAGGTATGGAGAGAAAAAAATTTAAGCTAAGGAGAAAAAAAATGGAAAATTTTATTTTACAGTGAATCAGAGAATTTGGAAAAAAATTCTCCAAACAATATACAACCCTTGATATATGACAGCACAGTTTGCTTTATGAATAAGCTTCTTGCAGTAAAAGCTTTTATATTTCAACCTGTATAGCTTTGTTTCCCTTTTAATTCTGAAACAACTTTATGGGACTAAGCCTATGTAACATATAAATGAAAAAAACCCACCAGGTCACAGCAAAATATGCACTTAAAGCAAGGTTAAGGTAACATTTTCCTTCTTAATATTGTACTTTTGCTTTTGAACTGTGATTAACAGAGATTGACATTAAAGGAATGGGACATTTTGGCATTGCATTCTGAATAATGCTGGGGGTTTTTTTTGATACTGGAATTACAGCATCAGACAACCTATATGCAATTGGTATATCTACATCACAGATTATAAGAGACAAATACCTTTCCCAGACTCAAATATAGCTGAAAAATCAGAACAAAGTGGGATTGGGAAACAAGTATAATTACTTGCTCAAAATCTTGGAGCAAAACAGTGTCAGAACCAAGAAAGATCCTCCTGAGCAAAAATACCTGCTGGAAAATACAGCCTCTTTGTACCAGCAGTCACAGATACTACACTTTCCCATGTGATGGAAAATAAGGGAACCAAAAACATAGAGTGAAGTGGATAGTGATCATGAAAAAGGAAGCTGGCATGATGAAATACTGGTGATCAAAGAAGTAGTGCTTAGAGTACACAGACAAAAAAATTGCAGCCATGACAAGCTTGCAAAGGAGAAGCAGTGATTCAGTCTGTTGTGTCTGAATTATTTAATATTAAGCAGAGTATTAAGAAACATTTTTCAGTGAAACTTTCCTGAGTTTACTGGTCATGACCAAGATAACTTTATAGAATTTATCTATTTTAAAAACTATTATAATTTTTAAGGTTACAGAAGATAGATAGATAGATATGCTTCTTGACACAGTCTTTCTAGAAAATAATGAGCATGGGAAGAAACCAGTATATAATACATTAAGAACTGCAATATTTGAAACATATATGCTCCTGTTCCCCTGTTCCAGTCTTCATACAGACAAGAAACTTACTAAATGGATTGTATTATATAACAAAAAAGGAAAATACAGAAGAAAACATGCATAATACTTCAAAGAAAATAGATCAATTACTATTTTAAGAGTAGTCATTATGTAACAATAATAATATTTAAAAAAAATGTGAAACGAAAAACTGGCATATTGATGAAGAGGGTAGAGTATACCATTGGAATAGTCAGAAAGGGGAAAGGCATCTAATAGTTTTACAGGTGAGAACATGATGGAAAATAAAAAACTGAAAGGACCATGTAATAAATAAAATTAAAGAAAACCAACCACTCAAAAATCCCCCCACCAAACTTTCTCCAGAATGACTTCTTCCATTTGAGACTATTTGCATAAGAAAGGAAGGTTCATTTTGTGCTTTAAAGGTAGGTATGAACTGCCAGTAATAAATATTCACTTTGCCGGAGATGTCTGTGATTTTTGGGAAAGTTATTTAGCTTCTTTTTGGTTCAGCTGCCTAGGCTATTAAATGAGGTTACAATATTTTCCTGTCTCCCAGAGACATGAGACATAATATAAAGTGGTGGAAGATACTCTTAGAACACAGGAAAAAGTTGTTTCTGTAAAAATACATTAAACATCCAGTTCTCTCATGATGTGTTGTTTCTATCTTTTTATAGAGCTTGTGTCCACTCATGTCTCAGAACTACTTATGTTCTTAGGAAGATTGACCTGAAGACAAACATTTTTTTTTTTGTTTTGTTTTGTTTTGTGGAAGGTTTGGTATGAGAACAAAACTAGGAGTCTTTATGAATATGAGCAAATAACTCCATACCATTTGAGAATATTGCTTCAACGATCTCACCCTTCCAAAGATAATTTTAGAAGTATAGTCTATATACATTTATTGACGGTATCATATACTAGATCTCTGCTAACAAGTTAATATGCAGACAGCCAGGATAAAACAGAGTTAAAGATAATAAAACATTTTGTGGCAAAGATATGTTAAAGGATAAACCAAAATGAAGTCTGTTGCTGAAGGTAATATCTTTTCTATGACAAACTGATCTTTTTGGGGAGATAAACATCAAGCAATATTTTTGACATGGAAGAGAACTTGAGCAACTGGGGTTTTTTCTCCAGTCACTTTGGGTGGTCTAATAAAAATTACTGTATCTTCCTACTTAACTTTTCTTGTTTATAAACCATGGCCAAACATAATTCCTGAAAAGTTTTCAGGGAGAATTTTACTGAGAAACATAGAAACTGCTAAACAGTTTACCTTGTGGATCAACCTATTCAAAAATAATAAACTCACAAGGTTAGTATTCAGGAACTTACATTATTGAGGGCTGAAATAAATCAGACATCACAACAGGAGCAACAAAAACATCAGAAATCTTCAGACTAAAAGGAGAAGTTAGAATGACAGTGTCCTTTCCTTTTTCTCTAGTGCTGGGGATTGGCTGCTGACAATGCTCCTGCCTGTCTCCACTCAATGTGTGAACTCTGCTTAAGAAAAAAAAAAAAAATTACTTAGAATCATGGAATGGTTTGGGTTGGAAAGGACCTTAAGATCATCTAGTTTCAATCCCCCTGCCATGACCAGGGACACCTCGCACTAAACTATGTCACCCAAGGCTCTGTCCAACCTGGCCTTGAACACCGCCAGGGTTGGAGCAATCACAACTCCCTTGGGCAACCCATTCCAGTGCCTCCTCACTCTCACTGTAAAGAACTTCTTCCTTATATCTAATCTAAACTTCCCCTGTTTAAGTTTGAACCCATTACCCCTTGTCCTACCACTACAGCCCCTAATGAGGAGTCCCTCCCCAACATCCTTATAGGCCCCCTTCAGATACTGGAAGGCTGCTATGAGGTCTCCACGCAGCCTTCTCTTTTCCAGGCTGAGCAGCCCCAACTTTCTCAGCCTGTCTTCATACGGGAGGTGCTCCAGTCCTCTTATCATCCTCGTGGCCCTCCTCTGGACTTGGTCCAACAGCTCCATGTCCTTCTTATGTTGAGGCCACCAGAACTGTACACAATACTCCAAGTGAGGTCTCATGAGAGCAGAGGAGAGGGGCAGGATCACCTCCTCTGACCTGCTGGTCATGCTTCTTTTGATGCAGCCCCACATATGGTTGGCTTTCTGGGCTGCGAGCATACACTGAAGCTGGGTCATGTCAAGTTTCTCATCAACCAACACACCCAAGTCCTTCTCCACAGGGCTTCTCTGAACCTCTTCTCCACTCAACTTGTTGCTCTTGAACATTTTATGACATTCTTCTTGGAAAAGAAAAAAACCCTGCAACAATTAGTAGTTCCTGGTTTCATCTGGAAAAAGGCTCAAGGTTTGTCTGACTGCTGTCCCATAAAGTATTACTGATTAACCCTGTCATTTTCTTTGTCCAAGACAACTTTCTGTCAGACACTTCATTATCCAATCATGCTGACTAGTGGGAGAAAAGGAGGAGGGCAAAAGTTTCTGCAGGCTGCAAGCCCCATAAGACGTTCCCAGGGACATGCCACTGTCCTCACCATAAAGATGCTTCACAGCCACAATCTGCCACATCCCTTTCCCTGTCCCATTATCCCAGGGGTCTGGCTCTCTGAGCCTAATGCCTGTTTTCCATGGAGCATGTCTGTGCAGACAATACTTAAAATTCTGAAAAAGGTGATAAGAAAACTGTAAGAAATTCTGCAGAGTGGAGAAAGAAAAGGTCAAGAAAAGACAGTGACAGTGGCAGACAGAGACCAGACTATTAACAAGCGGGCAGATCTCAGGCCTAGAATTAAAAAGAAAAAATACTAACAAAAAAAAATTGTAGCAGTAAAGAAATAAAACAGGGATCTGGAAGACTGCAACTCAGCAACAGTGAGATTTGTTGATGCTGATCCCTCCCTACCTGCATGACAGCTGTCTGAAGAGCAAACATACTTTGTATGCTATAACGGGTTTAGGGAGCCATGTTAGTAGCTCATTATTCTTCAACATCTGTCACATGTATTGGACAATAAAAATTATTTCATACTTTGAATCATAGAATCATAGAATGTTAGAAAAGACCTTTAAGATCATGAAATCTAACTGTTAACCCAGCACTGCCAAGTCCACCACTAAACCATGCAACTAAGCACCATGTCTACACATCTTTTAAATACCTCCAGGGGTGGTGACTCAATCACTTCCCCGAGAAGCCGGTTCCAATACATAACAGCACTTTTGATGAAGAAGCTGAATGTCTCCTGCTTTCAAAATGTCTGCATGCAGTAAAAGCTCCCTTAATGAACCACCTCAAACAGAAAGGCTTATGCCTTCCTCTTATCTCTTCTACAGACCTGAAAGAAGTCCTTACTGCTATTATTATCATTTGTTTATTATCCCCTGCTACTGCCCTGGTAGAGCAATATGCCAACATGAATGGTTAAATTTTACTTTCTCCTTCATTGTCCTCCCCACAGAGCCATGAGTAGGGAAGCTTTCAACAGAAAACTGGAAAGTGATCTACATTCATGCGTCTGGTTATGCAGCCCAAAGACTTAGTTTCTCTTCTAGTACCCTTGGTTCTCAAATACCCTGGTGTAAATCCATGAGAATACCATTAATTGTCATGAAGTAGTTACACCAACATAAAAGTATCAACAAAATGTTCAGCTTGTTTTATTTAATTATTAGAGTAAAAAAGTTTCTCCGCTTTTCAGTCCAGACATAGGTTTTGCAGCAGCCAGTGCTGGTCCTTGATGATCCCAGTAAGAAAGGCACTCCGATGTGCACTACAAAGAAAGAGAAAACAGTATAGTTCATCTCCCGTCCCAGGGTGGGAAGCCTGAATGGTCCTTCCAACCCATGCCCAGCACTCTCTGCAGTCCCCATCCATAGAAGACATTAACCTGTTTGGGTCATTACAGCTATTACAAGGTTTTGTCACAAGGAAACACCTCTATTCATAATTCGTTTGTCAAACAGAAAGGATGCTTACATGAGAACTTTTTCCCACACTTTTAGATACAAGCAAGGCCATGCAGATGCAATCACCCATGCCAAGGGGGAGCTGCCTGAAGGCTACTCTGTTACAAAGACTTGGCAGAGTTTGTTCCACAGCCAAGGAATTTGTGCAGCACAGAACAGCCTGAAAACAGAGCTGTATGCACAGCACAGCCTTGTACAGGCCTGAGCATACTTGGATTAACTGCTAGGTGGATCACTGATCCTTCAGTGCACATGGCTTTTGTGGTCAGGATCACCACAGACTGCAACTACTGAATTAGAAGCTGCATGTCTTCACTACAATGAGAAAATTAAATGCCATTGATGCTCAGTGAAACATCTGGTCATTCATTAGAAAATCATCAGGAAACATTTAGCCTATATGTTGCACAGGACTGGTGTTTGCTGTTCTCTTAAATGAGGATTGTCATTTGTTGTGAGTTTAGTCAGTAACCAGACACAGGGCTACTGCTGTGGCTGAGGTTTCTACGTTCTAATGCTGTGCAAATGAGGTTTGATGTTTGTCTCTCCCTTGATAAATTTTTGTGAATACAGTAGACACAGTCCCCAGCCATGTCACCAGCACACATTAAGTTTTTTTTGAACTGGGACTCCACCGATTTAAATTAGTATTGCAAAAATTATTAGTAGCAGAGTATATCCCTGACATATTAAAAATAACAGATTTTAGAATCATCAAAACTTAGAATGGTTTGGATTGGAAGGGACCTTAGAGATCACCTAGTTCCAACCCCCCTGCCACAGTAGATTGCTTCTCAGAAGAAACTATACAACTTTGAATACGGCTTGAGAATTATGAAGTAAAAAAGTGTGAATCCATAGATTAGATTCGTATAATTTGACAGTCTCTCTTATGTGTTTTAGGTATATGTTTTTGAGTTTTTGCTAAAACTTGATGGCTAGAAATATTGTCTGGGACATATAATTGTAATTGTTGTTACTTCTTTAAAAAAATTGTCTTTTCAGAACACTTGACCAATGTCAGTGAGATCTTTTTTATGGTATTCACGCTAGTTTTGTGGATCTAGAAAGCAAAGACTTTTGTCACATTTCTGATTCATCACTGTGAAAAACTTACATTTATTTACTGTAGTTAAAGACAGCCTGAAGAGAATAAGCTTCTCTGATTTTGTCTTTGCTATCACCTCAATCCAACTGACAAAAGAAGTGTTATGGTCTTTATAAATTGTATTATTATTTTAAAACAAAATAAGAAATCACCAATATTTTCAGAGGAAAAGAAAAAAGTCTTTGTGCAGTCACATAAAAGTAAAGTCAATACCAAAGGTAAACAAATATAGTAATATCAGTAACATATAAGCGTATCATAACATGAAAGAAAATATTACTTCCCTCACACCTCATTATGTCTACAGGTTTTCCTTATGCAACTTAAACACACAGTTTCTGTAGTATATTATACAGAATTTGCATAACAATATATCAGAATAAATATCTGTCAATAATAGGAAAATGAAAATTGGTTTGAAAAAAATATTAAAAGCTATTTCAAATATTTACCACTTCACCATCCCACTCCTAATGTAACAGAGATTTTAAGATAGTTCAGTATACATTAAACAATAATTTCAGGCAAAATAATACCTAACATTTAAGCAGTTCCTTTAAAAATCTTTTCAAAACAATGATTTTTCTAAAAGGGTTACTGGCTGTTTCAGAAACATCTGGTGAATGTGATTTTTTTTTTTTTTTTTTGAGATTAATGTGACATTGATACCTCTAAAGGAATTAGCTTATTTTGATCATGTAATTGATTTGTGTCCAAACCGGTAAAATCAGTAATTATTTCACATTTAGTTCAATACATTTCTTAGTAATTATAAAACAGGACTGACAGTTTGACACTGAAGTTTAATGATCTCTAATTTCTAGCCAAATATTCTGAGCCACCTCTGGGGAAGAAAAAAATAAATTATATAGTGGAATAATATTAATGTTTTTAAGATCATTACAAAAAAAATAATAATTCCCAGCACAATATCCAGTGGAGCCTTTTGCACGTATAAACCAATGTTGACTTTGGAAGTAACATGAGACATAAAGATTTGAAACACAAACTGCAGAACTGAGTATTATAAAACATTCTGCATGAAATTCTGATCACAATGAAGTTTAGAGGTATAAAAGTATATGAAAGTAGGAGTACATGGAAGTGTGCTTTTTCCTCATAAATATGTAATAGAAAAAGCAATTTTTAGGGGGTTTCAGGTTGGGTTTTCTTTTTGGATCTTTTTTTTCTGTTTGTTTTTTCTGTGGTAGTGCATTATGACTTCATAGGGGAGAAAGGGTTTATCAGAAAAGACTGGACTTTTCTTATAATTTAGAAGTGATTTATTTTAAAATGCATTCTTTGTTCACAGATCGACACCTACAACTGTGTCTCTTCTATTATGACTGAGTTCATAGGCAAAATATGAAACAGATTTTTTGCTGGATTTCTAATAATAATGCTGTGCTAATTCACTGCCAGTAATTAGGCTTCTAAACTGGGTGGGAACACATATAAAATTCTCCATACATTTAGTGATGCACCTCTACACCTGAGGAAATTTCAGTATTAGTGAAGGATCAATTTCTTTAATTGAGAAATTTCTAGAAAAAGATATAGTAGTTTACAGAGAATAGCCATATAACCATTTTTATTAAACTAGTCATAGAATCATAGAATCAGCTAGGTTGGAAAAGACCTTTAAGATCATCAGGTTCAACCATAACCTCAGGACTACCAAGACCACCACTAAACCATGCCAGCAAGGGCCTCGTCTACAGGGTTTTTGAACACTTCCAGGGACGATGATTTCACTGCTGCCCTGGGCAGTTCCACTGCCTGACTATGCTTTTGGTGAACAAATTTTTCCTAATATTCAATCTAAACTTCCCTTGGTGCAACTTGAAGCTGTAATCTCTCGTCCTATTGCTTGTTACTTGAGAGAAGAGACCAGCTACCTCATTGCTCCATCCTTTCAGTTAGTTGCAGAAAGTGATAAGGTCCTCCCCAAGCCTTCTCTTCTCCAATTTATTAATGTTAGAAGTTAATCAATCTATATTTGCAAATTGGTTACATGTGGCAATAATAGCAAATAAGAAGCCACAATTTACATTATGCGATATTTCAAAAATAATTGCTTTGCTAAGTTTGCAAATTATATGAAGGCTAAACTAAAAACTCATTGCAATAAGGAGTTGTACATGTTCATGAAGAAGAGAATAAAAGTAATATTTATTTTAGTTAATCTACAGCCTGGAAAATGAACCACAGTGTCAAATTAACTGTAACATTGTCAGCTGCTTTCATTACCGTTAGTATTTTTACTGGTTTAGATCTTCACTTTTTGCCCACAAGGAATGCTGAACACCATTAAGCAAAGTAATTCTTGAAGTACATTGTGTTTGTGTGGTTTTTTTTTGGTTTTAAAAAACAGGGTTTGGATGGTCCTGGCTACCAAAACTCTGTGATGGGTGTGGAAGGGTCAGGACACAGAGGAGAGGGCTGGCAATTGTGGTGGCTTTGTGAACAGACGAGAAAGAAAAGAAGTGAAGTAATTATGTGAAATAGTGAAGGTTGATATGAGTGGGGTAGGACAAGTTAGGGTAGAACAATTCAGGTAGGACAACCTGACAAAGACAGCTAAGCAATGGAGCTATCTGAGCCTCTTTGGGTTTTTTGCCTTTTTCAACACCTGCTTCCCTCCCTTCCTCCACAAACCAGGACTGTTTTTTGAATTTCACCACCAGTTAGGCACAATAAAGTAAATGTACCTTATTCAATAGAGCCTTTAGGATTTTATAAAAGAAGTATTGCAATGCTTTCTTTAGATGCTTGACTTATCCACAGAACCCCCAGATGCACCTTTTCTGCCTCAAGAAGATAAATCCAGACAAAAGCTGAAATGTTGAGTGAAGAGTTGCAACTACCTACCTAAATGAAAATCAGTTATATCTAAGCTTCTCTCTCTGCACACATACTAAGTTTTTTGTTGTTTTTTTTTTTTTTTTTTTGTCAGAAAGAGGATGATTAAGGATATTCATCTTTATGATTTGTCAGAGCACCCACGTATTGGATCCAAATGTGTGCTAGGCAAGAGTTAGCTCAGACAATAATGGGCAGAGAGTTAGACCTCTAAGAAATCTTCAAGTAACAAAAGATCACATCTTGTTTTCTTTCTAAATCAGAAGAACTAATAAGCATGAAAATTCTGGACTTTATTGCTGAAGCCCACTGAAATTCTGTTTGGAAGATTTTTTTCTTTATTATTTTAATCTTCTTTGAGAGCTTTTTGCACTCTGTTATGAAGTTATTCCTGCTTTGAAACAAATTAAGGACTTACTTATTCTTCAATAGCTGATTTTTAGACACACACATTTGTTAAGTTTGTTCTAGGAAAAGAATAAGGTACAGAAGTATCAGCCCCAAGAATAATTTGCTGCAATAGCTCCAATGTTTTTGAAAAGTAGCAGGGCATTGCATTTCAGATAACTGCCACTGACCCATGACAGTGAACACTTGATTATAAGCTTACACACAAGGAAGTTCTCCGAGTCAGGAACATCAAACAAATAGATGCTCATGTATTGCAATGGGGGGTTTGCTGATTCTTTTTCATTCTGTATTTCTGAGTTGAATAGTCTTAATGTACTAAATTACCTCCTAACAAAGCTTGTAGATTAGCAAGTAGACTTAAGGCTTCACTATCCCTTAATTATGCCATAACCCTAACAGGTTCTATTGCCTTCATACTTCAATAACACTTTGAGAAGCTCATTAAACCAACAGTGTTCAACAAAACTGAATTTTAATAAAATATTTTGCAAATATTCAATAGAACTTTATATTTTGGTAATTATTTTATAATGAGGCAACAGAACACAATCTGTGCTTTAAAAGTTAAAAATATTTATTGTGTATATTAGAATATGCATTTGTTTAAATAATCTATAACTCCACAATTTTAATTGCTAACTGAAAATTAACCTCATGGTTAATTTGTATTATTTTTATCTCGTGTTCTGCAAAGAACAGTTGTAGATTCTTTTTTTTGATCTAACACATTCAAAAATGAAATGTTAAAAGTGTTTTCCTTGCCTTTGATGAGAAAAAGTCACCAGAACTTGAAAGCAATTTATTCTCATTTTTTAAGACAAATATTCATTTATACTTTATTATGTAATCTATTTCTTTCAATCAGCTTGCTTATTTAATCATCTGTTCTCTCTTTCTGAGGAATTACATTAGTTGAATAATTATAGAGAAAGGCAGCTCAGAAAAAGAATCTTGGATAAAATCTTACATTCATAAGTGACAAACATAATGCTCTGTCATCAGAATGTGTATCAGGTTTCTAAAGGGGAATGGAAATACTCTTATAAAAAAAAAAAAGATATTTTATTTTTAGTCCGTTCAATTTAGTCCATTTCTTTTTTTGTGCTTTTAGATTGTGAAGGGAAAGACTATTTCTTCACACGTGTCTTAAAGGATTTTGAGATATTTTCACACAACATATAAATGAATGATTTTGCTTGATCTCTGGACCATGGATGTTGAATCATTAAAAAATCTGTGAAGGTAACTGTTGGTAAGAGTCAGTTGGAGTTCTCCAGAATATGGAGAAACAGAATAAATCTGTCTTTTTAAAAAAAGACAGAACTTGGACTCTTTGAGGAGAAAGGAAAGTTGGAGAGAGCTGAAGAGGGAAGAAAAATAGTGGTTCATGTTTTCATTGCTACATTAGGAGACTGGTGAACCACAGAAGACGCAACTAATTAGAAAGAAGAGAGAGCCCTAGTGATGTGGTAGGGGTCTCTTGACTCAAATATCTCTCAAAAGAGTGATAGAAACCAGAACAGGGATACAAATGAAAATACTTGGTTTATTCTGGGTTTTTTTTATCTTCTTCAGAAACAATCAAGTTAGCAAATATATCCATTTGTTTCAACTGCCATATATCCTGAAAAGACAAACTGTCATTAGGAAAGTGCTATAAAAAATTCTACTGGTGTTCACAGTATCTGTGTGTCTGTGTGTGTGTCTGTGTGTGTGACCTGTGCTAGTTATGAAGCCTTGAGATGCAGCAATAAGGCCCATTTCCATTATGAGATTACTACTAGTGATGATATGTCCAGGCAAAAATGACAGATTGAAAATGGGAAAGTACTGTGGCTTTATTCAGTCCTAGAAAAGAAAAGATTTCAGAGAGATGGTAATAGGGAGGCCTATATACAACAGTTTAGTGAGGTCGTATTAAGGAGCTCTACACAGACCCAGCAGTCTCCAACTGTGCCTACACATACTGCTGATCAAATAACAGTTGCAACCATGCTATGTTTTCCATGTATTATCACGAAAACAAGTTCTGTTTCAAGTACTGGAAAAAAGCTCCAATACAGATGTTTGCAGTGTCAGATATTAAAAAAAAAAAACAAACCAAAACCAAAAAGCAAAAACAAAAACCAAACAAAAATTTGTGATACCAAAAAACGAGCACATTTCTAATATAGAAGCTACTGTCTCTAAGAAGATAATTTTACCCTAATATGAAAAAAAAAAAAAAGGAATCTTAAGTATTCAAAGATATTTTTCCAGAAAACACCTGGGAAGTAAAAGTGTAACTATTTATTACATAGTAAAAATTGTTAAAAATAGTTCTTTTCTCACATCGTTGCTGTATTCAGATATTCCATTCCATTCTTTATTATTCTTTAGGACAAATAATGGTACAGGAAAACAGGTAATTCCAGTTCAGATCTGTGGTGCAAAGCAAACTTTGTACTCTCTGGGAATCCTTATGTAAGCTGCATAACTTTATTCTGTTTGCAGGCAACAATTAGTAAGAAGATGAAAACCAAGACTTGAAGAACACTGAAAGCCACAAGTGAGATAATTGGTAAAATGATAGTGAATTACGATCTTTTTCTAATGAAGACATCTTTTCACAGTAAAGATCCATATACCACTTAAGTGTAAACTGAGGAAACCAGAGCAATCAGGATGAAGCTTTGGCTCTAAACTGCCTCTTATGGTAAATAGCAACTCAAAAAATCAGCTATTGTTTCTCTTCTCCCTGCAACTACTGGATATTTCTCTCTCCCCCCTTCTCCCCCTCCCCCCCTTCTTTTTTCTCAAAAAGCTCAAAGCATCGATGTGGCATAGCATGCGTGTAAGAAAGTAGACAGAAAGAGAAGAGGCAACCTGCCCAGACACTTCCACCCTTTCTCTCCATTCATAAGCCAGGACCTGTGGGTTCAAGATCCCTTTCACATCCAGTAACAACGTCATTGCCTGTCTGTCATTGCAGCAGAGACTTTACTCTGTGCATCTTTAAAGATGGGTTGCCGTTGTCAACACCACAGAGAACACTTTTCAGGACTATTGCCCCTCAATCAGATTGCTTTCTCAGCTGATGCACACAATATCCTCCGCCCTTTCTCATTCTGTTGCCATGTTTCTGCATTCACTGTTTGAGAGCAAAATTACATTTAATGATTGTGATAGCAGTGTGTTCCCTTCACATTTGTGGATCATAAGTATTTTTTTGGTACAGCTGTTCTTAATGTGCCTCATGAGCCTGGTGGGAAGCAATATAAAACTAGCTGTTATCATCATTATAAATATTAAGAGTTTAATTTGCAGTTCTTAAAAAGACCCCAACACAACAACTCACAGACCCCTCCTCCAGCAATGTAAAATAAAATCATGTGTACAAAACAAAGTTTGAAATAGTTAAAATTAAGCATATTTGAGTGTTTCATAAACTGAAGTATGCTCTGTATCTTGACATGAAAAAAAGAAGAGATGCAGCCTAATTGTTACAGTATGTACTAAAACTATTTCTGCCACAATTCATACTAAGCAAATCACAGGAATTCACTTTAATGTATTTGTTGCTCCTCTCCACAGATATGTTAAAGAAACATAACTGAGCTGAAATGTAGGAAGAGTATAAGGCAAAGCCTTGCACATTCAGGTCTCTGGGTCAAGGGAGATTTCACTTCTTGTGAACACCAAAGTATGCCCAGGGTTGTATCATCACATTCCAGTCCTATAATAACCTCCCAATGTCAGTGAGTCACCTACTACTTTTCCATACTGCTTTTGTGTTTTCTCTTCTTTCCCTCTTATGCATATTCTTGAAAAGTTCACATAAGTAGGGTAATGTAAGATTTTTACATGGCAATGGTGGCCAGACATTTTTTTGTGAGATGAATCCCTTAACAAAAAATCCAATTAATTCATAGGAGACTTGACCCACATGACATCATCAATTTTTGTATTTGGGAAAAGAGATTTGATTTTGGATGACAAGAATAAATCTCAGAAACAGGCTGGTTTCTTTCTTATTTTTACTTTTTTGTCTTCTTAGAACCACTTTGTGAGCATTTTAATGTCAAAAAAATATTCCTAGTTGAAACTGTATTTAAAATATCTATTATCCTTGTTATTCTAGACTTTTTTTTTCAGTGCATAAAGAACAATATTTCAGTAATTAAAAGGAATAATGAGAAATTGCAAAGAACTGAAAATCATATCTTCAGCTGGAAAGCTTTTTACTGAAATGATTTACTAAAAGTACACATTATCATGCTTGTTAAAAGGTGTGCTGATTCCCAATAGCTAAGGGAATAACCTTCTTGAGATAGTGTATGTGATAATTTTGGTTCTGTCAATATGAAGAAAAAACATATGATTTACTTGAGTTCAGTCCATGCATATTGTGCAGTGGCGTTCATCTGCAAAGCAGGATAAATCCTGAATTTGATGGGCTACTTAGGATTGACCAAATTCATAAAGAAGAACTGAGAAACCATGGGACAAATTTATTTCATGTTTAACAAGCAGTTAGGTAGCAGTGAACTTTGTCTAAATGCAGTAATGTTGCGGTCAGTGCACAGGGACTGGTGCACTGGTCACTGTAGATGTGGAGTGCTGGCTTCACTTGTAAAAGTCATAGTCTGAAAAAGATGTATCCCATGTGAATCATCTCCATGTGGGCACATGCAAAATGAGCAGGTGCTAATGGCAAACTTTTAATAGGATTTTTAAATTACCTGGCATTTGTATAAAGGGCCAGGAAGAGTTAAGAAAAATCCTTTGTTTAATTTTGTTTAACATATTCAATATAACATTAGATCAAAATCAACACATGCTAATAAAAAAACCTTACCATTCAAAAAATATATCTAGTAAGAGTAGATCTGTGAAAAGCATAAGAATGTGAAGTCCTATTGAAAAACATGATTTCATAGGCAGTCAAGTCCAAAAAGTTTAAGACTTATTTAAAAGTATTACTTCCTTTGGAAAGCCAGTCTCCAAAGAATATTTAATGAGAGGAATGAAATGGCCTCTGGATATTCTTCTTCTCCTTTGTTGCATTTACGTAATGATCAATGTAATATAAGTTGCATTTATAACTTGTAGTATAAAATTGTATCAAAATACCTTGTTAGACTGATATGTCTTTGGTTTAGATGCATTATTGGTGCACCTGTGACAGAAGGATCTCTGTCCCATGCTATATCCCTGAATTTTCTTTGTGTGCTATTTATAGATTGTTCCTTACAATTTGACCCTCCCCTGAAATCGCTTATGCTGGCAATTCTTTGCACATAAACACTTATTCTATTATAACAATAGCAGAGTAAAATATCTGTTATATCTTTTTTTTTCTTTACTGTATATTTCCTAACAGTGTGTTTATTGTTACTGAAAAGAAAAAAATGATGTATTTAGGTAAATAAACAAGGAGGTCTGGGTTTTTTTTTTTAATCTTTTTGTAGTACATCAGGTTTTCTGGAAGCCTGATAGTGATTTATGGCTAATACATTTAAGGGAAGATAAATTTCTTGTTATTCAAGTCCTTTGTGCTATCACAGTATGAAATACCTATCACAGATTAGTTTTCCTTGCTTTCTTTTTGTTCTTCTTTTCCTGTTAGAGAATGATGCATGTGGATTTACCTTGGAAAGAGAAAGAAGAATCACTACCTGAGAAAAATTCAATACCAAACATAAGGGCATTACTAAACTCTTCAAAAAATATTTCAGAATATTTTTAATCAACATAAAGAGGAGATACATGATTCCCATCCCCTCCCCTTGATAGCTAGACTTTTGCCTAAGGCTGTGCCAGACAGACTATACGCACTCTTGTCTGATGGTGAAAGCTAACATTTTGTAAATACTTAAATGGCTGACCAGCTGAGAATACTGAATACCATAGATGGTAAAGGAACAGTCAGGTGTATTAAGTTACCTGTACCTAATCTGGATTAAGTGTTGCTCCTTCTAATTTTATTCCTTTCTTATGCCAGCATTAAGAGCAACACAGTATTTAATGATGTTAATAGAGTTAAGTATCATCTAGAAACATTTATTTAAAACCGCACAGTGTTACAAAAAAAACCCAAAAACCCACTAAAATATTTACTTGGAATCATAACTGTAATTGTTCTCTTTAACTCTAAATGAAAGATGAAATGATTCCATTTTAAATTCAAGTTGTTGATGATTAAAGCTAATGTAGAACTGATTTCAAATACTATCCTTCCTGCATTGAAGAGAAAATAAGGACATAGAAAATATTTCAGTTCTAATTGGAGTCTTCTGTATATAATTCCTCTACTCTTGTATGAAACACTTTTTTTAATAATAGAGGATAAAAGAAGTAAGAGAGCATGCTGTACAATTTTCATTTCCTGTCAGAAATTTTTCATTATTTTTGACACTGCAGAAGTCCACACAAAGAAATGGACCTGCCTTCTTCACTGAACTGGGGTATGCAACAAGAAAAATACTGAGACGCAAATTTTTTTAACCAAGGTTCCTGAACTTGTCTCTCCCATATAATTTCCATTAAGTAGGCACCAATAGCAGTATTTCTGACCTCCTTCATGGGGTATGACTCATGCTTCATCAAGCTCCAAATTCATCCTGTGAGACTACTGAAACTACTTACTAGATTTGAAATTATTCTACCTCTGATTTGATATACAATGGGTGGAGAAAGACATCCTCTCTCTGCTGCAGCTGTGCTGACTGGAGAGGAGCAGTGCCACCTCATTCCCAGCTGATCTTTCCCACCTCCCTGCTAGAAGTAACTACCCCTTCCCTTTCCACCTTCCAGATGAGCTGTTCCCATGAACAGCTCCTTCTCCATTTCCACCAAAATTAACTGGGGGGGG
>NW_009923247.1:37180-42171 GCF_000696875.1 Nestor notabilis
GGGTGAGGTTGGACACGTCTAATGGGAGATCTTTAAACACCTTCAGCTGGGCTTAGGCAGAAATAGCGCTGACCCCAGAGGAAGATGCCAAACCTGAAGGGTGCCGGACAGCAACTCTTCAGCTCCTATGTTGGAGATGGAGGGAGGTATCTCTCTGCTGCAGGACTGTGACTGCAGTAGAATGTCTTTCAAGGTATATGAAAAGTGCCATGTACCCTTCCTCCATTACACACTTGGCTTAGGAAGTCACTCATCCTGAGCAGACTCCTCACATTACAGTGCCCTACATCACTTCCTTGCTGTGGAGGTGTAATGATTTCTGGACTGAGTGGGAAACAGTCTTTTTGAAATGGTGTTCTCCAGCTTAGCGTTTGAAGGGTTACAATTAGCACATTTCATTTAATGTGAGAATAAATGTTTGAGAGCCCTGCTTTCTGAGTCACTCCTACAACAGCAGTCACCATTAAGATCTAAAAAAAGTTTGTTGGAAGCTTTCTTGCCATTTTACAGGTTTGAACAGCACCAAGCACAGAAACACGAATTTCAGTAGAGACGTATCATGTGATGAATCAGATGTGTGAAGTGAAACATCCTCAGACCTTTAAGAGATACGTGATATGTGATTAAGACAAAGAACTCAAACGTGAAATGAAGAGGAAGTTTCCATGACAAAGGATGGTCTCTAAACAGTGACAGTATCTGCTGATTTATAATGACAATCATCATTCATACTCCAAGTGTCTGACTATGTACAAAATAAGTGATACTAAAAATAATTCTCATTTGTGGCAAAATCAATGGTAATTCTTGTTCAGAAGCATCTAACTTGACTAACTGCAAATGTAAGTGAGCTGTCAGAGCACAGTGACAGTACTGATTAGCAGTATCACAGATCTTTAAGTAATCCAGCCAGCAGGTCTTATTATTAATCAGTTTCTGATCATTTGATTCTGAGTTTCATTAAATTATGCAGGTAAATTTGTGGGGGAAGTCTGGATTACTGGTGAGATGACATATTTGCAGAACACCTTTATATATACTGCAGCATATAAAGGCATCAGGGACACTGTAAGGCTGAAAGCAAAAGGAAATATGTTCCTTTCAGGGATTTTTGTGTGAGAAAAAAGACATTGATCTCTAATACTTCGGTAGGAGAGAAGTATTTTTAAATTGTATGCTTGATACGCATGTTGTACAACGTAATTGTAATGAAGTTCCATCTTTCATGTTTCTATCTGTCTCTCTGTTGATTCCTCTACTTGCTGTCAGAACTGAGCAGGAAGACGCAGTACTATCAGTCCAAGCCTGACCTACAAATCAGGACGTGGGCTATGGAGTAAACCAAGAATGACCACTTCAGAATAAGTACAAGGGGATCTTTAGTTAATTTTTCACAGTCTGTGATCCTTTCACCTTTCTTCCCTGCCACTTAACCCCGTTTTCAACATAACTGTTTAAGACCCTGGATGTTAAGCTTCAGTACTGCCACAACTGGTCCACAGCTCATCATCACAAGTCACTCCATAGAATAGATTTACTTGCTCAAAATAATTCACTATCTTGCTTTTTGCAGAAACTTGAAGAGAATAACAAGGAATGATACTTGCTGAAAGTAACAGAACTCACCACAGCTTGATGGAATAAGAAAAGTTGGTAGTGATGGACAAGGTATTAAGTGAGTTTCTAGATAAAGCTAAATTATGGTTAAAAGCAGCAACATTTATTTATTATCATTCTAATCAGATTTCAGCCTTGTTTTCATTCATTTTACCTTCAGAAGAATAAAAAATACGTTAGAGGATGGGGACCCAGTCCAAGGCAAACCAACAGGTCTGCTTCAGTGACATCCTTCAAGAGCAAAAACAGTAAGAGGAATTTGAAAAGCAGAAATCACCCTTTTAACCCATCGTAGGTGAAGGAAATCTTATAGACTACAAGTCGATCTTCTAAGCTAGCCTAGATTAGTCACCCAGTAGTTTAGTCACAGGGATAAACAGAGTAGTTTTATAAAACTAAAGAAAATTAAACCAGTCTAATAGTAATTACTGCATTGATCAACAACAACAGTTAACTTTTAAAATTAATGTATCATGAATTTAAGAAACAAATGATCTTTCAATCAGCCCATGAGTCCAACGTGAGTCCAAGATACAGAAGATAATTTGAGCATATACATACAAAATTTGAATGTTTTAATGGAGCACCCTGATCCAAAGAACTGATGAGAAAATGGATACCCGACGTATTAGTATCTCCTCTCTACACTTGTTCTTTCTATATACCATCCCTTACAAGAGCTATGCATTTTCTTATAAATTTGGGTATTTACCGGATTTTGTATGATTTCAAAGGGTCAACATTACATTAAGTAAGTTGAGCATCAGCTTAATTAAAAAAAAAATTAATAAAGCAATAAAGGCTTGCATACACTTCAGAATAATTTCAATAACTTCAAAAATTGGCAATACCTTATGGTTTCATGAACCCCTAGCCGCACAGTTGTGCTGTACACATCTGTGGTACATTAAAGGAAGTTGACAGAATGGCAGCTCCACCTGCACAATATTCTATTCTATCTATGCAACTGATCTGAAAAAATCCACTTTATTTTATTTTTTTTTTTAATTTTATGAGCCTGAAATACTAGCTTAATTTAAATCAATGTATATTTTGCTGCTAATTTCAATATGTCAGAATTTCACCATTAACAACATACATTTAAATATCTTAAAATTATGTATTTATGTTAAATCCTTCTTTCAAAGTAGGACAAAATAGAAGAACTGATATTCCTTGTGAAACCCTGTGCCACTTGTTGTAAGGATATGTCACAAAGATTTATCATAGCACTGTTTGGCAAATTCACTGATACTGAATTCTGCCTATTATAATGACTTACAGATAAATGAACCATTCTTTTTTTGCACTAGGTAATTTAATCTTAAAATGCATGGGAAAAGCTTGTATTTCTATTGTTGATTACACTGGGGAAATTAAGTATACGTTAAACAAGTTTACCATAATGATTAATCTACTGATGAAGTAATAGTGATGAATAGTCTTAATCAATAAGCATTTGGAAATGCTGTGAACAGTGTGTACTTCAAATCAGATTTCTAAAAGAAAGCATTACTATTTTTTCAGCAATTTATTTGCAAAATAAAAGCGTTATTTTGTTGTAAATAAGCAATTTAAAATCAAAATAAGTTTCTCTTCTCAGATCATAAGGTATGTGGCAGGGTGAGATTGATCACAAATCTGGAACTTCACTTCCTTGTTTACAAATGAAATACATATTATAGAAAAAAGACCCCAACTAGTGTTAATGGGAAAATTTGCATTGATTTTAGATGGAATTATTGTCAAAGCATTGCTTCTGGATCTTGTGTGGCCCTCCTGCATTTCCAAAATTGTTATGAAAACCATTGCAAATGCCATTTTCAATGCATGCACATTCTCAAATGTTTATACAGTAATTTTGCTTTTATAACAACACATTATACTTTAATGAAAGTTTACTTTTCAAGTTATTTTATAATCTGAGTTGCAAAGCTTATTGTGAATGATGCTGCATCAGCTTTCTGGTGATTGATATGTATTTCTTTGTAAATCCAATTGTCAGCTTTCAGGTGATGGCTTCTTGAAGTCTAATGTCACCATTGAATTAAAAAAAAAATGTAACACAGGTAAGCCTAGACAATTTGGAACCGTTATGTGTTCAGCAAGTTTGCATCAAACACAGAACAAAGTCTATCATAAAACCAAAGCTGTTATCTCCTTGTTAATGAGACCTTGTATTTGACCTGAGTTCCACCTGTCACAAAAACCTTTGTATAGGATATTGATAAAGGGAATATGAAACTCATTTTTGTACTAAGCTAAAGCCTCAGTGAGGTGGGATTTTGCCTAGTACTCACAACTGGTGAACCTTCTATAAATTAGGCAAGCAAGCAAAATTTGGTGCTAATTTAATGTCACTGTTACTAATATTAGTAGAGAAGAAGGTTGAGCAAATGAATCCACTGAAAGCAAAGTGAACTTTTTCATTTAAAATTTTCCTCTGATTTTCACTGACTCTCGGGACATTTCAGTTTCTGAGCTGCTGCTGTCATAATTGTCACAGTTTACATTTAAACTACAATAAATAATTGAAGTCCCTCAAGTTTTGGCCTTTATATTTAGAGTAGACATCTTGACTGTCTCCCACCTTCACTTTTCTCATTCCTTCTTTCTTTCACTCTCTCCTACCCTCATTTCCTCCTTCTCTTCCTCCTTCCCTCATTTTCCTTCCTCTCTTCTTCCCTTCCTCTCTCCCTCTCCCTCTCTTCATACACCTGTGCCATACAAAACAGAAGAAATGCCATAAACCATACTTCTGCATTCCATTTTGCTCCATTCCAGGAACAGAAATACAACCGGGCTACTGACCTTGGAGATACCAACTTGATTGCAATCGAAGTGAGCCACAAAAATGTGTGCACATAAAATGTGCTGTAAGTATACTCAATAAATATGCAGAATCAAAATTAAAGTTAACCACCTACTCTCTTTAGAGGATTGGGAAAGTAGGGGACAGTGGAGAGCATAATGGACAGCAACAGAAAGGTTATTATGATATATATAGACATGAATCTGTAGGAAACTGAAATCTTGGAGTTTGGCAAGAGTGGCTGGTGCAACTAATTTATTAATTAATTAACTAATCCAAAATTGTCTTTTAAATATTAAAACCAAAATGTAAGGACATCTTAGAATCATAGAATGGTTTGGGTTGGAAAGGACCTTAAGATCATCTAGTTCCAACCACCCTGCATGAGCAGGGACTCCTCGCACTAAACTATGTTGCCCAAGGCTCTGTCCAGCCTGGCCTTGAACACCGTCAGGGTTGGAGCATTCACAACTTCCTTGGGCAACCTATTCCAGTGCCTCACCACCCTCACTGTGAAGAACTTCTTCCTTATATCTAATCTAAAGTTCCCCTGTTTAAGTTT
>NW_009923247.1:42725-52544 GCF_000696875.1 Nestor notabilis
TCTCATCAATCACCACCCCCAAGTCCTTCTTTGCAGGGCTGCTTTGAATCTCTTCTCTGCCCAGCCTGTAGCTGTGCCTGGGGTTGCGCCAACCCAGGTGTAGGACCTTGAACTTGGCTTGGTTAAACTTCATAAGGTTGACATCAGCCCATCTCATAAGCATGTCAAGGTCTCTCTGGATGACATCCCTTCCCTCCAGCGTATCAACTGAGCCACACAGCTTGGTGTCATCAGCAAACTTGCTGAAGGCGCACTCAATCCCACTGTCCATGTGACTGACAAAGAAGATATTGAACAAGACATGTCCCAACACCATTCCCTGAGGGACAGCACTCGTTATTGTTTTCCAACTGGATGTTGAGCTGTTTACCACAACTCTTTGCGTGCGGCCAGCCAACCAGTTCTTTATCCACTGAGTGGTACATCAATCAAATTGATGTCTCTCCAATTTAGAGACAAGGATGTTGTGTGGGTCAGTGTCGAATGCTTTGCACTAGTCCAGGTAGATGATGTCAACTGCTCTGCTGCTGTCCATCACTTCTGTAGCCCCATCATAGAAGGACACCAAATTAGATCCTCTTTACTGGTGTTCATCAATCAGCTGGTTATTAATTTGGCGTGCTGGGTGTTTCCTCGTTAGTCCCTTGCAGAACTGGAAAGCGGTTCTGGGTGTGGACATCAGGTTTAGGAGGAAGCCCCTTGCTGCTAATTGTCCTTTTCATCCTTTTATTTTTTGGGTTTTTTTGTTACTAGTTCCTGGTTTCCTGGGTTAATGCCCTTTTTCTTTCCTGTGTGAGCAATGATGAACACTTGTGGCCCCTGCACAGTTTGGGCCTGGAGCAAGCTGCCTAGCTTCCTTTCAGCTTCCATGGCATCCTTTAGCTTACCAACAGCTTCCTGCAGCTCAGCCACCTGCTGCAAGAGGACCTCTACCAGAGCGCAGCAAGTGCAGCCCTGTCTGTTGTGTACCCTTGCCTGAAGAGACCAGTCAAGGCACTTTCTGCACTCCAAGCTCTGCGCTGCAGCCTCTCCTCCCATTGGCTCTGTCTGGTGCCTACACTGGCCATCCCTGGGGCAGCCATAGGAGAGCTCCCAGAGCAGGCCCTGGTCCTGAGGCGGGTGCTCACCTGCCCGCTCGCTGCCCACTCGCCTCGCCTGCACAAACTGCCGCGCCACGCTCCTTCTCGCCGCACTCTCTGAGATAGGTTTTACCCACTGAGGGCTGGTGCCGCCGCTCCTGGCTCTGCCCCTTGTGAGTCACTGCATGTGTCAGCGGAGCTGCGGCTCCTGGGCAGGTCAAGGACTTGAGGCTCCCTCGGTGGCTCTCACCGTTCCGAACTGAGGCTACGGAATGCTGAGCTTCCCCCCGCTCCGGTGGTGAAGGCGTCCTCTCTGGAGGTACTCACCTGGGCAGTTCATCTTACCTGTCTTAAAAAAAGTAAATCAGTTACAACTCAGCAATATCCTTGGTTTGATCAATAAGTAATTCTACATGTTTTCCTGGAAAATTCATACCCCAAAAAACCCCCTCTATGTGAAATCCTATCCTAACTGTAGCCAGTACACTCACTAAGTTTGTATGGAAAAACACTATTGTTTTTTTCGTGTGTGTGTGTGTGATTGCATGGCCTAATGAAAGTTCACTTGTTTTTACAAAAACGGACTAAAGGGAGCAAGAGACTATCAATGTAGTCTCATTATGGATCTACAATTACTGGCAATTCTGTTTGGTTTTGGGTTTTTTTCTTTTTTTCCTGACTGTATAGTTATAGCTGCAAACATCACTTTTATTTATGTAATAAAATTTAATATAACCAATACAAGACTGGGTTTGGTTTTTTTCTTTTCCAGGTTGGGTGTCTGAAGCAAAGAGAAGGCAGGATAGAGGATACTTTGTGTCCTGAACAAGACACAGGGATATACTACTTTTTACAGTACCTTTGGTGAGAAAACATAATATTTCTCTTTGAATCTCTGCCAATATGTCACGGTTCAAGCCCAGCCGGCAACTTGGAACCATGCAGCCGCTTGCTCACTCCCCTCCTCTTCCTTCCTCCCCCCGCTCCCGGAGGGATGGGGAGGAGAATCACACGAATGTAACTCCCACGGGTTGAGATAACAGCACTCCAGTAACTAAGGTATAATACAAACCACTACTGCTACCAATAATAATGATAAGAGGAATAACAAGGGAAAAGGACACAACCGCTCACCACCTGCCGACCGATACCCAGCCCGACCCGAGCAGCGATCTGGGCCTTCCGGGTAACTCCCCCCAGTTTCTATACTGGGCATGACGTGCTGTGGTATGGAATACCCCTTTGGCCAGTTTGGGTCAGGTGTCCTGTCTCTGCTTCCTCCTGGCTTCCCCTCCTCCCTGGAAGAGCATGAGACTGAGAAAGTCCTTGGTCAGAGTAAACATTACTTAGCAACAACTAAAAACATCGGTGTTATCAGCGTTGTTCCCAGACTGAAAGTCAAAAACACAGCACTGCACCAGCTACTAAGAAGGAGAAAAAATGACTGCTGTAGCTGAACCCAGGACACAATAAAAAATATATAAATTATTTATCCATTGAAAGAAATAAATGTTAGGATATAGAGTCATTTTAACGTGAGACTCTAGTAAAAATAAAACTTTATGGTTATGGATATCCAAGCAAATGTCCCTCTTTGAAGATAAGGAAATGGTAGTTCATATTAATGGAATACCGATCTGGTGCTGAATACTCATCTAGTCATTCTCACCTCCTACATTCTGTCATCCTCTTTTAATGGCACATTCAAGGAAAGGATTATGTAAGTTTATTATAAAATAGGATAGAATGAGTCACCAAAGGATACTTAAAATCACCCTGTCCAAGAAAGTGGTGATGTTGTCCTACTTAATTTGCTTGCTTATGAATTGCATGTCTACTATGCTGAAAGGAGAAATATAATATAGTTCCAGCTTTATGTTGGTGAGGCAATCTGTATTTACTCCAGATTCAAATGTGCAGGTAACATTGGATGTTCATTGTGTCTTAAAGGATTATGGTTTTTAAAATAATGGTTCTGAAGCAACAATGTACTTCAGCAAATCTGCAATTTGTCAAGGATTAGCTTGCTGCTTCAACCAGAATTTGATGAAATTATTTTTCCTTGTCTTTTTGTGGATTTTTGTCTCTTTTATAAGTGAAAACTGTGTACAATAAAAATAACAATAAATTATGACACTTGCTTCACTCAGTGTGCAATGTTAACTTCATACAAGTGAGGTGTAAGGAAGGAATGTCAGCTAGGAATCAAATGATGACATTTGTTTAAGAGATCAGGTTTTCTGGAATAAAATTTATAATATGCTGCCTACAACAAGGCAAATGCTCTTCATTGGGAAGAAGAATTAAAGCACAGTTGACACACAATCAAAATTTTTTAAGCACTAAATTATAGCTTCATTAAGTTAGATGAACAGCAGATTTGACTTTCAGTTACTCCACTAGTTCTCAAAGTTGTGACACTCCAATCTTGCTAAACATGATTTTATTAGAAACAGATTGAACCTGGCACTATGATAGCTTAGATGTTTATTTTGATTATTTTGCTGTTCCTCTGTGATTGATAGTTATAAGTACACTAAAGTTCTATATACATTGGTATGTATATATTTTTAAAGGTATAACTTATTCTTTGTAGGCCTGAATATTCTTTAAAGGCCTTTTACTAACCATTCCTGTGTCTAGCCAAGTAAGAAAACTTTGTAAAAGAAAGTTATACATATCATATTTTTATAACATATCCCTTTGCTGCAATGAGTGGCTTATGCAGGCATTCAAAGTGTATAGAAAACATTTAGGTATAGATGAATGTGGTTGACTGAAGGGATCATGTTACTTTGGAAAGGTTCACATGTCAAATATGGCAGTTACCAAAACTTGTACAGAAAACATTCAGGCATAGAAAAGGAATATAACATAATTTATATACGCTGGCATTTGTGCAAAAGAATATACAGCTGCATGAATGTAGTCATGCATATTTTAAGCTGTGTTTCAATGGCTATTATTATTCTAAACCTATTTTCTTTCTTTACAGCAGCTCTTAAAAATATCTTCTGTTCTCAGATGCCATGAAAGGAAACAAGCTTCAAGATATCAAAGGCCAACTCTGAATAGGTTTAGAGAGATGGTTTGTGTTTGTTTTTTTTTCTTTCGGGTAACTTGAAGATAAAAGAATAAAGCTATTCCAGGCTAACATTCTTTGATCTGAATTTGAGACTGAAAATCTAACAGGAACAGAAGCATTTCTATGTTTTCTTTTCTTCTTTGTTTTATTTTGGTCAAACAGAATATCAGAATCCAAATGTACACATTTTATGAAAGACCACTGCTAAATCTATAAAAGAATTTATGCCACCTCATTTTGCCTAGCTTACACAATACATACATGATCAAAAAACACAATCAACTGCCATCTGGTGTTTCAGGAAATTACAGTATGTAACCAATTGACTTTTCACTTATAAAGGTTTCTAGGCACCTGAAGATTTGTGCTTTGCCATGACTGCAGGTGTCTATGGGCTGAATATTTAGCACATGATTTCCTTAAGATCTGCAAGATAGTAATTTTCCAGATCACCTCCAATCCCAGTCTGGCAGGCAATTTTACCATATGAATCACAAAATCAGGACTGGGAGTTAAAAAAAAAGGGAAAAAAACCACCAAACCAAAAA
Source organism: Nestor notabilis (assembly GCF_000696875.1). Lineage (NCBI taxonomy): Eukaryota > Metazoa > Chordata > Aves > Psittaciformes > Psittacidae > Nestor > Nestor notabilis. The sequence continues at coordinate 47,438 of NW_009923247.1, forward strand.
AGCGCCAACAAAACCCAATCAAGTCAAAAACAAAGTCCACAACCACAGTCAGTAGCTGTTCTTCTTAGTAAGGATCTTAGGGTCCCTTACTTAGTGGGAAGTGGGAGATAAGGTTACATTCCCTTCTGTGGTGGAAGGAATTTGAACTCTTATTGCATAAGAGGAAAATGCTCTGCACTATGTTTTCTCTGATGGGACTCGGTTTTTCCTGCTGTAGTTTTACATAACAAAATGAACATTGCTTGGCAGAGACAGAAGACTAAGTCCCACATAAAAATGATTAGGTTTCATCCAGCTGTGGTTTAACTGATGAAAAATGTTGATGGAAGTACTTCGGTACAGGAGGAAGCATAAAATGATTAATAGGTCTTAAGAGAACTCCCAAATAGGCCAGAATAGCACTATTTAACTCTCAAGAAAGAAAGAAAGAACTTGCAGATTGGAAGGAGTCAAAAAAAGTTTGCAAAATACTGTTCACAGATGGTTTCAATGGAAGGAATGGGGTAAACAACAGTCTTTTGGGGGAACTCAGTATTTCAATAATGAATCATATCACCATAGTAAATTCAGGCATTTCAGTGAATTGTTTAAGACACTTGTCTAAATGTCAAAAAATCCTCATTGATCGGAATAACACTCCTAAATTTTAGAGAGAAAAAAGTAGCTTTCTACTGGTCTCTTTATGTTATCTAGGCTATTTTAGCCACACAGTGTGCTTTTGGGAGAACGTGGGGTATAACTTCTACTTTTATTCATGCATTGCATAGCTCGCCTTGATGACTAGGATTGTGATTTGGAAATTTGTTAGATTGATCCCAGTTAGTATTACAATATTCAATATTCAATGAAGTGCATAAATCAGTCTACTATTTACTCAGAAAGACTAGATAAAAGAAGGTGAAAACTTACATTTTAAATAACGGCATAAAAAGTATTACATGTTAAAGAAAGATACTAAAATCTTTCTAGGTTATAAACCACTACAGAAGTAAAGTAACTTTATTCAGATTTTAGATGATGGTTTGCTTGTCTATGAAAATATTTATGAAAAAGAATATTCACAAATGCAATCCTCATAATTCACAAGTGTACTTAAGTTATTTCTTCTGCATTATTATTCTCTCAGTAAAAAACCAAAGTTGGAGTAAGACCAATTATTATATCTGGCCAACCAGATACTGCAAGCAGTAATACCAACACTACAGTAGAAAATAAATAAATAAATAAATAAAAGAAGCCATACTTTAAATCCTGTTTACATTAAAAGAAACCAACCCTAAAAAACCCACAAAACATTGAAAGAATAGAGAGTAATGAATAATTTTGCTTAAATCAAATTTGTAAACGATTTGGTTGGGGAATTAAAATATTTTAATTTGTGACAATTAAGGTTCAATAAACAATGTGAGCAAGCTGACTGAAAACATGAAAAATGGCTAGATGGTGAAGTTCTAGAATTGTGATTTTCTTCAAAGTCAATAAAACTATGTGATGCATTTTGCAGTTCTACATGCTGCTTTCTAAATATAACGTTCACTGTCTCATTTTCTCTTTACATTTTTGCTTACCTAAATCTGCAGGTCAGCTGGGTGTGACTGATGGACCTGGTGTTTCAAGGCTGCCACTGTTTGAGTTTATGAAAGACAAAGAAAAGAGTGATGCTTGATGCTGAACAAGCCAACTGTTCTCAGAGGACTCATTCAATTTTTGTGATAATCTAGTGAAAATCTGAACTGCTGAAGCGTTAAACAGAGCTGTTCACAAATGATAACTTTACTGCTGTAATATATAACTTTCTGAAGTTTCTAAATGTCAAAATGCTCCCCAGTACACCTCTACTAACAACTTTTCAAATTATTGCATTTAAAATCTGTATTTTTGCCAGATTGTATCTCAAGTTGTCTGCTTGAATATTCAGGTAATCTCTTTTATTCAGACAGGGCACATCGGAATGCAGATATGGATGGAAAGAACAGTTTATGAGATATATGCTGACAAATTATGAAGGTACCAAAACTTTACTACTTTAAGCGGGTGATTATATAATATATACAATAGAGTATAATGAACATATAATGAATTATGTTCATAATAGTATATATTATTTTATAGACTACATATAATAATAAATAATACATAAAATGTTGTATGATAGAACACTAGTATGATAATACGTAATATACTTTTATTAATATGACATATAGTATTCATAATGTTACCGATAAAATTATTACATATGATAACTACAATATAGTCATCCTATCTAACAACGTGATGAATCTTCTACTCACTAAGAAATTTTACAACTGTTTTTTATAGCTTACTTTATATTAACTGAGACTTTCCCAATTTAAAGTAGGCATACCAGTACTGAGATATGAGACATTATGAAAACATTGTTTGTCAAATTCTAAACATGGATTACTCAAGTAAATCAACCAGATCATGTAGGCTACAGTGAGATGGAATCTTACTGGAAGAATAATTAAAACTAACAGTAGAGTGTAAAATACACATTAACCTCCCCCCCCCCCAAACTTTCTGTCATAAACCAAAGTTTAAATCAGCTTTGCTAGAATACTTAATTTAGAAAAATGTGTTATGAGGAATATTTACACACAGAAAAATCAAAGAGGTTCTAGAAATTGTTCATTAGTTCAGGTAATTCTAGAAACAATCCTGTAGATTCCTTTCTATCAGGCATATCTGTAAAATGAGCATGTATAATGGTATTTTGAAACAGCTGATTAGATGAGTATCAGGTTCAAATTCATCAGTCATGAAATTCATGAGGACTAGAATGCAACAGATTTCTGAACACTTTCAAGATAAAGAGATGATCTTTGTATGTGGTCTATATACTACATCTGTCCACTCAGTTTTGAATACCTGAGATGACAAGCATATCTAAGAATAGAAGATTTAAAAAGACAAAAAAGTAAGAATACAATAATAATCTATGGTGTTGGACAATTTACTGAAGTCAGAGTTACAAAATGTTGATTTATTTAGGGTAATTTTATAATTCAGCATAAAACCAAAAAAACCCACTCTAAAGCCCAAGCATACACATCACCTGTACCTCTGAAAGAAGGGAGCGATTCCTTATAAGCTTTCATTATACCATTTTCACTTCAGAATAACTTGAATGTTTTTGTTCTGAAGATCTTAATCTTTCTTAGAAACAATAAAACCCAGACTAATCCCACCACACTAAAAATAAACGTAAGTTGCCAAGATCAATTTTATGATGATGGTTTAAAAAAAATAATTTAAAAAATCAAACAAAAAAATAACAAAACAACATAGCTTATCTCAGCGAATGTATTGCAAAGATGCAAAAACATTTCTATAAGAGAGACTTTGAAGTTTATGTTTTCATTATCTCTCTCCTGGAGAATTTTAGATGTGTCATCAGTATAGCAGCTGCTTTCAGAATTACAATATGGATGTGACTGATAGGCTGAGTTGCTGTTTTGTTATTCTGTATCAGCTTCACTACAAGAAATACTACCACCATTGTGAAGGCCTTGAAAGCTTCTAAAACATAACCTTATGAAGTATATATATATATGTATGTAAAATATATATTTTTTTCTTCCTGGAAACTATGCTAAGTCACATGGACAGTAAGGGGGTGATTGGTGACAGCCAGCATGGCTTCACTAAGGACAAAATGTGCCTGATAAACTTTGTGTCCTATGATGGAGTCACAGTGTTGGTGGGAAGAGCAGCTGATATTATATACCTGGACTTGTGCAAAGACTTCAACACTGTCCCACAGGACATCTTTGTCTCTTAAAGCAAAGAGGCATGGGTTTCACAGACGACCACTCAGTGGATGAGGAACTGGATGGATGGATGCACTCGAAAAGTTGTGGTTAACAGCTCGATGTCCAACTCAAGATCAGTGACCAACGGCATTACTCAGGGGTAGGTGTTGGGACTAGTGATGTTTAACATCTTTGTCGGTGACATGGACAGTGGAACTGAGTGTAGCCTCAGCAAGTTTGCCAATGACACCAAGGTGTGTGGTGTGGTTGACACACTGGAAGGAAGGGATGCCACCCAGAGGGACCTTGAAAGGCTTGAGAGGTGGGCCAGTGCAAACATCATGAAGTTCAACAAGGCCAAGTGCAAGGTGCTGCACCTGGGCTGAAGCAATCCCAGGCACAGCTACAGGCTGGGCAGAGACTGGATTGAGAGCAGCTCTGAGGAGAAGGATGTGGGGTGGGTGTTGGTCAACATGAGCTGGCAGTGTGCGCTTGCAGCCCACTAAGCGAAATGTATTCTGGGTTGCATCAGTAGGAGCATGAAGAGCAGATCAAGGGACATGATTCTCCTCCTTTACTCCACTCTCGTGAGACCCCAGCTGGAGCACTGCATTCAGCTCTGGGAGCTCCAACATAAGAGGAACATGGAACTTTTGGAGAGAGTCCAGAGGAGGCCCATGAAGATAATCAGAGGGCTGGAGCACCTTTCCTATGAAGACAGGCTAAGAAGAGTTGGGCTTGTTAGCCTGGAGAAAAGAATGCTCAGGGGAGAATTTATAACAGTCTTCCAATCCACAAAGGCAGCCTACAAGAAATCTGGAGGGGGACTTTTTACAAAGGCATGTAGTGATAACACAAGGGGGAATGGCTTTAAGCTGACAGAGGGTAGATTTAGATTAGACATTAGGAAAAATTCCTTTACTATGAGGGTGGTGAGACACTGGCGCAGGTTGCCAAGAGAAGCTGTGGCTGCACCACGCCTGTGTTCAAGACCAGTTTGGATAGGGCTTTGAGCAACCTGGTCTAGTGGAAGGTGTCCCTGCCCATGGCAGGGGATTTGGAACTAGATGATCTTTAAGATCCCTTCCAATCCAAACCATTCTTTTATTCTATGGTTCTGTGTTTCTTGAAGGTACATAAAAGCAAGATCATTAAATCAAAACCATGGAATTCACAGAGTTACTTGATTATATCATCACCTGCAGAAGTCAAAATGTAATTTGTCTGGTTTATCCTGCTTAAATGGGATTGGGATGAATAGATAATAGTCGGGAGCTGGTCTGTAAATATATATTTGGAGAAAATTATAAAGCATTACATGCTTGGCAGGAAAA
>NW_009923247.1:52777-54662 GCF_000696875.1 Nestor notabilis
TAGTGGGAGCGGTCCCTGCCACGGCAGGGGGGTTGGAACTAGATGACCTCTAAGGTCCAGCCCTGGGTTCAACTGTAGCAGTTGTTTGTCTGCTCAGTAGCTGGTGCAGTGCTGTGGTTTTGACTTTCAGCCTGGGAACAACGCTGGTAACACTGATGTGTTTAGTTGTTACTAAGTAATGTTTACTCCCATGAGGGACTTTTAGTCTCATGCTCTGCCAGTTAGGATGGGCACAAGAAGCCCGGAGGAAGCAGAGACAGGAAACCTCATCCAAACTAGCCAAATGGGTATTCCATATCACAGCACGTCATGCCCAGTATATAAACTGGCAGGAGTTACCCTAAACGGCCAGATCACTGCTCAGGTCGGGCTGGGTATCAGTCAGTGGGTGCTGAGCAATTGTATCCTCTCCTCTTGTTATTCCCCTTATCATTATTATTATTATTTTTCTTGGTAGAAGTAGTAGTTTTGTATTACACCTTAGTTACTGGACTGTTCTTATCTCAGCCCGTGGGGTTTACATTTTTTCAGTTCTTCTCCTCATCCCTCCGGGAGTGGGGGGAGGAAGAAGAGGAGGGAGTAAGAGAGCAGCTGCATGGTTCTAGAAACAATCTAGAGTTACCAGCTGGGCTTAAACCATGACAGTTCCTTTCCAACCCTAAGCATTCTATGATTCTATGAGGTAGGATATGTTCTTTCAAAATTGCATTTAGGAAGAGATAATGTGGGAAATCATAGTCTATTTTCAATTATTAACATATGAAACAACCATCTTTTTGTTTTAACTAAATAGTCTGTGTATATGTTTGTGTATGTATGGCTATAGTAATAATAGGTTTATTAACGGGTTTATTACAATATCTCATGAAGGAACAAAGTCCTAGGCATTGGACACAAACAGTAACAGAGATACAAAATGTCCATATTTTCTATTAGTAGAATTGAATCATGTTGAAGGAAGGACTAAAGCAAGAGGTATGGTCTGGGTAACACCTGAAAATCTGATCTTACAGATTTTAGTCAAAGGGACTGAAGATAGAAAATGGATAAATCTAAGAATGAATTAATGTTTGCAAGCGTAGGGTTTGAAGATATTCATGTACCCATTATGAATTCGGGGAGGTCTGGGGATCAAATGATTCAAACAAAGGCTCCTATCACACAGAGAAAAGCCAGTCAACAGAATGGGAGAGCGTGAAGACAAGTTCTGGAGCATTTCCTGATCTCTGCAGATTTGGGGTTTTTAAGTCCTGCCTTCAAAGGTGGTGTGCTGGGGTGATGACTAGAAAGATATAAAGCACACTTTATTTGAATAGAGAATAAATTACAGTTAGAAAGAACAGACAGATATTTAGACATCTGCTTTTTCCTACAAGAAGCTTTATCTGCCTTAACATACACCATAAGCATATATTTGCAGAGGGTGCAGAAAGCATTTTGTGCATTGTAAGTTAGTATCATTCTTGCGTTCTTAAAGTTTCTTGTAGACAAACCATATTGCAGAGGACATTCATTTCCCCCCATGCTTTCTTGACATGATTCATTTAGCCTCGTTAATAAGACCCCTGGCAGGTATTCCTTGTTTCAACCATTTGCATTTGAAACTACAGAAATAATATAAGAACAACCAATGGAAAGTTTATTTTGTTAAGGATTTCAATAACTGTAAGGCCAACAAACACAATCAAGGGTTCCTCTTATTAGATATGTCAGGTTTAATAAATTTCATCTGTTTGCATAGGCCCTGAATTTACTATATGCATTTAGTTGCTGCCATAGACTTTTTCACTATTATAGAATCATAGAATCATAGAATGGTTTGGGTTGGAAAGGACCTTAATCCCATCTAGTTCCAACCCCCCTGCCATGAGCAGGGACACCACAC
>NW_009923247.1:55252-66009 GCF_000696875.1 Nestor notabilis
CAGGGCTGCTTTGAATCTCTTCTCTGTCCAGCCTGTAGCTGTGCCTGGGGTTGCGCCGACCCAGGTGTAGGACCTTGCACTTGTCTTGGTTAAACTTCATGAGGTTGGCATCAGCCCACCTCACAAGAGTGTCCAGGTCTCTCTGGATGGCATCCCTTCCCTCCAGCGTATCAACTGAACCACACAGCTTGGTGTTGCAGGCAGACTTCCTGAGGGTGCACTCAATCCCACTGTCCACGTTGCCGACAAAGATATTGAACAAGACATGTCCCAACACTGATCCCTGAGGGACAGCACTCGTTATTATTTTCCAACTGGATGTTGAGCCGTTTACCGCAACTCTTTGCGTGCGGCCAGCCAACCAGTTCTTTATCCACTGAGTGGTCCATTCATCAAATTGATGTCTCTCCAATTTAGAGACAAGGATGTTGTGTGAGACAGTGTCAAACGCTTTGCGCAAGTCCAGGTAGATGACGTCAACTGCTCTGCCGCTGTCCATCAGTTCTACAGCCAAACAGAATTTCTCTGATTCCGATTGACTGAATGTCTCTGACCAGAAATGTTCAATACACTCTTCACCTAGAGATCTGAGGAAGTCAGACAATATGTTACCAGCAGAACTGAACACGTTTTTTAAGATGTCATTTATAATAATCAATGACACAATTGTCTTGCTTGCTGTGTTCAGGAGAATATTATATTGCACTGTCCTCCTGGATAATGCATGTTCTTTCCACTCTCACATGGACATACCGGAAGATACTTAACCTCTGATTCTCTCTAGATTTACAATGGAACAGTAAAGGAAGTTGTAGTACTTATAGATGGCTTGTGAAACTTGTAAGTGCAAATATTTAATGGGCTGATATAAGTCTGAAAAATTTACTGTCAAATTTCATTTTTGCTGTGGAAAAAAAAGGTGACTATCAAATTTGTTTGGAGAGATGTACTGGACAAATTAGGTTATAGGGCTACAGCAAAATGAAGCAAATGTATTCATTGCCCAGTAGTACCTTGCAAGAGGTGAGGACAAACTGTCACATGACTTTGAAAGTCTATTGATGGAGCTGGAGAACTAGCACTTCTTTGCATTCTTTAAAATTCCTCAGAGAATTGCAGAGGCCAGAAGATAATCTGTATGTATTTTTCTTACAGGAATTGCTCATTTTCCTTCTTAAAATAATCTTTTGTTGTATCACAGTAAGGGGAATGTTACTGACAAGTCTTGCAGCCAAGTACTGTGCAGAGTTTGTACTACAACTGTAAATGTGTAGTTATGAAAGTAGCTCTTTATTTTTATACATACTCTTCAGGCTATATACATTCTCTCTATCATCAGAAAAGGTCTGAAAGATGCAGCCTAATCAGCATTTACTTTTAACCTTACAGAATACAACTACTTATGTGATTTCTAGATGGAACAAGAGCTGTATAACTAGACTCAGTTTTCACATAAATCACCTCCGAACAGGAAATGTAGATTGCTTATTGATAATACACATAAGGCTTACAATTAAACAGTGTTGGTTAAAAAAGTGAACTATCCCCAAGTATGTGTAAGGAGACATACTTGGCCTGGATTTAAGAATAATTCTCTTTGTCTCCAGAGTTTCTTATTCACTGTTAGAAGAAAATTAATACAATCCTTCATAATTATCATACTGAAAGGGGGGGAGTGAGCAAGCGGCTGACTGATTGGTTTTGAGTTACCGGTTGGGCTTAAACCACAACATATATCAAAAACATTGTTCCAGGTTGAGACAAGGAAGCAAAATCTTTTGTAAATAGTTAAATTCAGTTAGGCTTTGTGGCCTTGTAATAGATGCCATTGAAAAAGTAAGATACTGTGATAGATGACAGTGAGAAAGAATCTTGGGTAAATGTTTCATGATGACCAGCCAGAACTGGACTAGTGGTTGCTGACATGACAAATCAAACCTAAAGTTCAACTAGAGGACAAAGTGATGAAGACTAAGATGATGAAGAAACGACCACCAGGGGTCCCATAAGACCACTACAACGTTATTGTGCACATGCGGAAATGGGCATAGATCTATGTAAAGCAGTTCTCAGAAATGTAATCAGTATGTATGATGTTTACTGGAAATGCAATAAAGGTTCTTCTGAATAGCAACACAAATATCTGGTGCATCAAGAAATCCTTATTTTGTATCATCTGCAAACTTTCTGAGGGTGCACTCTATCCAATATATATCTATAAAAGAGTTCAGTTGAAAATTTATCAATATCATTGCAAAGTCATACATACTTCTACTGTTGTTGAAATTTTATTTTTCTCTACGTGTTAGTTGCCTGAAATTTATTCATCAAATTTTAAAGGTATAAGATGCTCAACTTATGGTTTTATTCTTTATCATACAGATATTTATCTTGCATTCACTTTGAGTAGTATCATATATTAAAACACCTCTATTAATTTAGTTACATGGTAAGTAAAAGAATTAGGTCTTATTCATTGCATGCAAGGGTTTCAGAATCTGGCTGTACATTATTCAGTCTCAAAATCTTTCACACACTGGATGTACAATTGGTCTTCCCCTCTCCTATATGGTATATTATTTGACAGAATAATGTGTCTTAGTCTAAACTGAAATGACATGCTACAAGAAGTGAAATATGATGTGAAGGTTCCATTTAAATATAAGATAAAACTTCCTCCACAGAGACACAGCAGTTCTTGTGAACAGGAACTATCGCAGGTACTTCTGTACTAGTCAATTAACAATCACTAAGGAATGTTTCCAGGAACTAGAACTTCTTAATAGCTTATTATGAAAATTTTAAGAATGATACCTGAAATAACTTACTTACTATAAAGACAACTATCACTTCCCCAAACAATTCCAGGGAGTGATGTTGACAGCAGCACAGTCTAGGATCAATTCCCAGTGGGCAGTGTGGATGCGCACACCCTGTTTTGGAGAAGAAGGAACCAAGTAATATAAACATGAGACATTTCTTGACCATTAACAACAATTCCACTGAATAGCCATAGGCACATTTAGTTTTGTAGCATAAATAAACCAGCCATGGACCAGGAATCCCATTATGGTGAACTCCAAAATGCACACAAGTTCCAGTGTCCTCGTTGTCCAAGTCCATGCAGCTCTTTTTAAGACTGGATAATCCTGATTGCTTGAAAAACTCAAGTTTAAATATTATTGTATGTAAAACCTGGATTTGCATTTTTAAAGGGGCTTTATGCCTGTAAAGATTTGAGAAATAGACATAGTATTAAGCAGTAATTCTGTAGCAATTAATGTAATTAGACAAATGTATTTATGGTTTTGTTGCTGTCTGAACTACAATTTTTACGTTTGATTTTTAGGATTTTTTTTCCCCTTCAACCACCCTCTGTGGTTTATTCTTGTCTTGCAAGCTGTTAATCTCTCCTCTCCTTCAAAATAACTTTATACTTAACAAAAAAACCAAAATCCAATACTTGTAATAGAAGTGATCTGATTGATAGAAATTCAAACTCTAGCTTAGGATCTCCTATTTCAGTGTAACTGTGGCCAAATTAAGGGCTGCCCAGGCTCTCCTTCCTTCAGTTTTAATTTTTTTTCCCCCAGGTTTGAGCCCTGTGGATTTATCCATAATTACACAAACTGGAAGTCTTTCTCACATACATAAATATACACATAAGCTTTCCTTTATGCATACATGCACTCATAACACACAGTATTGCAGAGAGGACTTATAAATGTAGGAGCTCTCCTTCCATTAGCAAGCATTTCGGTCATTGTCCAAGAGGATGAAAAGAGAAGTTACATTCCATAAAACACCTGAAAGGCTGGGCAGGTTATTACTAAAGAAAACACGTGCTTGATTTTCCATGAACAGCTTAAGAGAATGACAGTAACACAATTATGACAAAAACATTAGGTGATGCATGCACTTCACCTTTAACTATGCAAACAGTTCTAAGACAAATATTAGAATTATACATCCTAAATATGTTGACTTGGTATAATTCTTTTCTAGGGCTCCAATTCACGTATAGTTGTGCATATAAGTCTAATGGCTTTGTTTTTGTTTTCATTCATGCATACTGCTCCACTGATGGCTGTTGCTTTTCATAGGCTGAAATCCCTAAAAAGTACTTGCAGAAGATCCTAACCACCAGTTTTTCACCTGCTGTACTAAACTTAGCTGAAAGTTAGTTTTGTTTTGCCCTCATGTGCTGAACTGAATATTACAGTGATTTGGGAATTATTTCATGACTATTCAATCCTTACTATCTCAATAGCATCAGCTTTCATTGGAGGAACAGAGTGTATGGCTCGAGGCAGAAATTTGCTGTCTGATCTCAATCTCTTACCATACATGAAACTGGGTCCAAACAAATATTTATTTTGTTTACTTGTGCCACATATTCTACAACTGTTGGGAAACCTCTGTTTTACTCATCAGTGATGCTAAAAAGTATTTGAATCCAATTCTGTAATTTCCATATTGAGGCAAATAAAAAACAAACAAACAAAAGTATTATTGTAGTAAATACAGCTGTTTGGAATCTTTTATTACAAATGATTTATCAATTGTTTGATTAATGAAATCTTCATGAAGTTTTCTTTGGTGGAGAAAATGAGCCAAGGGAGGGAAACAGCAGGGACCGGTCCCTGAAAGCCAGAGAGCAGAAGTTGCAGGTGCCTCTAGTGTTGGTCAGGCCTTCATCCAAGGGGCCACCTGTGAGCATCAGCCAGCAGCTGGGTCCATGCTGAGTCCAGAGCATCCAAGCAGCACCTCAAGGACAGGACTGGAGACTGCCTCTGCTGTGGCACACCCATCATAGGGGCTGATGGCCCAAGTGCCTGACAAGGGTTCCTGGGGTGGGGGCTGGCTGGGGGGACCCCCAAGGGAAGCCCCAGGGGGGAGCTGGTCTGGGACCAGGCTAGCTATAGCCCTCAAGGCCTAGAACTCTGCTGCCTTTCTAAGTGAAGGAGAGCTACACACTCTCCATAATTTTGTGACTAGGGCACTTTTGACAGTCACAGTAATGTGCTGAGACATCTTTTTTTTTTTTCCCTTGAAAGAAAATGGAGATAAGCAGGGGAGGGAACTATTTTACAGTACATAGAATCATAGAATGGTTAGGGTTGGAAAGGACCTTAAGATCATCTAGTTCCAACCCCCTGCCATGGGCAAGGACACCACACACTAACCCATGTCATCCAAGGCTCTGTCCAACCAGGCCTTGAACACTGCCAGGGATAGAGCATTTACCACTTCTTTGGGCAACCCATTCCAGTGCCTCACCACCCTCACAGTAAAGAATTTCTTCCTAATACCTAACCTCAACTTCCCCTGCTTAAGTCTGAACCTATTACCCCTTGTCTGATCGCTATAGTCTCTAATGAGGAGTCCCTCTCCAACATGTCTTCGCATACCATTGCAAATGTTTTTGTCCAAAGTCTATCTTCCACTTTAAATGAGGATGACCAAAGACTTAAAATTGGTGTTCCCATTTTATAGGCCATTGCTCTCAAATCTCTTTTTTTCTGCATGACTTATCAAAACAAAGAAAGAATGGACAAGTCCTCACACTTTTTTTTTCCACACAGAGGGGATCTTGCCAGCTCAGTGGTTTAATTCCAAGAGAGTTGAGGGAAATGTGGAAAGCTCAAGTGGAAAGCTGCAAAATGGATGTGTTATGATTTATATATCAATAATTAGAAAATGAGCAGAGCAGATGACAAAAATGGTTATTTATTAAATGCTCAGGCAGAGAAGAGAGTGTTGCTTCTATGCTTGCAAACAAAGGCACCTTTATTCTGCTACAAAAAAGAGGAGCAAAATAACTGCTCTATGAATTAGGATTACTCAGGAAAAGTGTTAGCTGATGAGGGGATCTGAGGATGCAAATTATGGCAGACAACAGAGAGCCAGAATATTCACAATTTGAGGATTCTAAAGTTTAACTAAACAGCACAGCTTCTGCTGGAAGCTCATTTTCAGAGTATGCCTGAGGTTATACCGAATGAGCAGAAAACCTGCACATCATGTATGAAATAGGAAGGATGCCAGAGGAAACTGCTATTCCCAGACTAGGCTGTCCTGTGAGAAGACTTTACCCTAGCATTACAGTGCCTCATTCAAATTCTTTTGCTAGAGTACAGAAGCAAACAAGATAACAGCAAGAAATGAAATGTGGCAAGGAACACGTCACCTTTTCTTTCTTTGCTCTGAATTAATTTGTTTAACTTGAAAAATGATGTAATGAGCAAATCAAGATGGATAGAAGTTTTACAATATTGCTGTAAAATGCAGTGATAAAGAAGGTAGGAAACAAATAAGAGAAAGATGAAAGATCAGAAAAGAAAAATTACTGAATGTAAACCATGACACTTATAGGGAATAATAATAGGAAAAAGGCAAGAGAGAGAATTTAGGAACAGGTTTTTATTTCTCCAATTTCTAGCCACTGATTCCATTGCTAGCCACTGATACTGAATATTAAGGGGTTGGGTGGCGGGGAGGAAAGGGAGGGGAAAGAGGCAGAATACTACAAAGGCGGTTTGCTCATTGCTATTACAGAAACATCTGCAGAGGCAGCTCAGACCATCCACAATATACAAGGTGATAAATTGCTTAAAAGTTAGTTTGTTGCAAGCAGAATTTATCAAAACTGTTGATGAAATATAATTGCTTTAGATAAAACCCATTTTTTTTCAGATCTAAGCTTTTAATTTGAATGTTTTGAGTTCTGCTACATTTTCCATGGGAAAATGTTGTAACAATTTGTTTCAGTTACATTTATAGTTATCCTGGTTTTCAAACTTATATTTGAATATAAATTTGAAATTATTCAATATTAACAGATAACATTTAGAAAATTTCTAGTAGCTTTTATAAAACAGTTTAGCTTTGTGACAAATGGTGGTATTCTGACTTTTGATCCAAAGTGGAACAAAAATATATTTTGACATGAAACGATTTATTTTAGAAAAAAAATATTAATCCAAGACACCAAATTTTTCTATATTTTATTTTAAAAAATTTTAAAGTGTTTGGTGAATTTCTGAGATAAGTATGGATAAGAACAATAACAGGAAAATGACAGATAGAAAGTAAAAACTTCTTATATTCTTTTAGACAAACTAAATTCAAACCTTTTTCAGACTCCCAACCCAAGAAGCCTTCGTATTATAGGTAAATAGTTACATAAAACCTAATTCAATCATTGTATCTTAACATGAGCAGAAGCACATGCAAACATTTTTTGAAAAGGAAGAATCAGTCCTAGTGAGAAAAAGAGTGATACTGTGTAGGGGAAAACAAATAGATTCAAGAATGCGTAAGTTAAACTTTTCAGTGTGTAAAATTTGAAAGATGTGCTAGCAGAAAGTATACTTATGGATGTATTTGTTATTATTATTTAATTATAGTCATTTGGGCTTCAATGCAGTTTATCAGCAGTAACTTAAACAGCTGTTAGAATATTTTCAGAGAATAGAAAAAAAAAAATTATCCTTTCTTTTCCAGAAGGTTTAATTGACTCCAGAGATTTCTCCAAAACACATGTTGATTCACTGTCAAAATGAGTTTTGACTTTTAGGAATTAATGGCTTTCAGTGTATTTTGATGAAGCTTTTTATTACCTTCTTCATAAGTTTTCATTTAGTGTCTTAGCTTTTCTACTTACTGACAAACACTGATTTTGACTACTAATTTTAAAATCAATTTGTATGATAGCTTAAGGTCTAACCTTGTACTCCTTCCTTCATTGCTGCAAGCAAGTTCAACCACTTAGGTAAATGAACACTGAAGAATAATTGCATTTGGTGAAAGTTATTGGGCCCAATGGGTTCAGTAAGCTATTTTCACCTTTGTAGCTCCTTTCTGAACTCCATTTTATATATTAACATTAAGCAAAAACTAATAAAATGCTGAAAGAATGCATTTCCACTTCAACTTTTTCAAAGAAATGTAACTTTTAATAAATTTAAGGCTATAATGCTTTTTTTTTTAAATTTTGTACAACTACACAGTCCTTAAATAACCAGTGTTTGCAATTCATCATAAAGAAAAAGTATTTATTTATTGAAGATACATTATATTGACTGATATGTAAATTCCTTTAATTGACTCATCTACATGTCTCTGAGGCATGGTTTCTTTCTTGTGATAGGTTAATCACTATTGTGATAATGTTACCAGGGTATTTTCTATACAGAATAGTATTTTTCTTTACACTTTAGTGTACATCAGGCTCCCATCATATGAATGAAAATCCAGTCAATTAAGAGTTCATGAATTAGGAAGAGTGAATAATTTTGAATGCTTGGTAAGGTCAAATCTTCAAGGTTTAAAGATTAATTAAGGGTGAAATCAACTGCAAGCAATCGGTTTGTTTTATTTTACTATGCCATGAATGACAATGTAAGAGTAACTGAGACTCTCTAAAGTAGATGATGATGTCTTTACATACTATTATGAGTTTATCAAGGAAAATATTTCAGAAAAATTTTAGGATAAGAAAGGCTGACACTGTAATGTAGTTACAGCATCACAATCAAGCAGGTGCTGCATACACCAACCTTGCTACAGTGAAATAAATCAAAGCCAGTAACTGACTTAGATTAGCCACTTTCTTGTTACCCTCTGGAAAATCTGGCACAAGTATGTTCAAATTCCTAGTGATACAAGGTCAGGATGGCTTACTTAGTGTCTGATGTTGCACATAGTGTGGGCTTTCAACAACTCTGAAGATAGATATAAAAAAAAAAAAAAATAACTCCCATAATTCCTATCTGTGAAACCATATAGAAGTGCTACTAGAGATATGGGTGATTGGTGTTTCTCTGACTGGCAAATATGGATTTTTACGCTTTGATGTACTTACTAAAGACTTCGAGCAAAATAAAATCTTTATTATTTGTAATTCCTTTGTTTGTTTTACCATCTCTAAATAATGTTCAGTGCCAGTAGCAGACTTATTTAGGTCACTTTAACCTGGTTAATAATTTTGACAGTTGCATATGCATATTATTATATATAATGCCTACATATGCAATACTATTATATAATATGTCTATATACCTTTATTTTTTAATATTAAGTATGTTTTATATTTCAGACACACACACTGTGTGTGCATGTGTGTATGTGTGTGTGTATGTGCACTGCATGCGGTAAGAAATATGAAGTGAAAAATCGCTTGAAACTATTGATTTCTTTAAGTAGAAATCTTATTCCAAAGCAGAATATTAGGTAGTAGTGAATCACTTACTGTACTACTTGTGGAAGTGTTATAGTCCTGATACATGGCATAATCTTAGGCTCAAAATAAAGTGCATGGTTTATCTTTATGTTTAAGAAAATGACCTGCTGATTTCTGCCAATTCATTTTGTCTGACACACCCCCCCACACACCCAAACAGAATGCTCATAAGATCTTAGCTTCTGCTACCTCTTAGAAGAGAATTGTTCATTACAATGCAAATGGAACACGCTTCGGTGAAGCTTGTTGGATCTCTTACAGATCCATGCAATAAATTACTAAAGAAGGAATATTGTAGCTCTTCATATCATCCTAAAGTTATCATCTGTCTTATTTCCAGGTATGCAAGAAAATTCTGTAACATAACTGGTTGTAATAGCCTTCTATATGTGAATCTGACCACAGCCATCCTTTTAGATTTCAGAACCAGTTTAAGACTAAAAATGTGTGTCTTTCATTATGTATTTACAAAGCGGTTTACCTTCATTTTTATTTTATCTTTTATTTTCTAATTAAAATGTCCATTATTTGTTTCTTCAGTCCTCCTCACTAAACCATTCAACTTTTCATTTGCCCATATACAAGTGTAACCTAATCAATTCCATTGTCAGTGAATATATTCCAGTGTTTACTATCCCATACAGAAAGTATTCTTTCCTTATGCATTTGTTTTGGGCAGGATAGAATTAATATTCTTTATTTCAGCCTGTATAATGCTGGATTTTGGATTTGTGACCAAAACAGTGTTGATAACACAGTGATGTTTTAGCTATTGCTGAGCAGTGCTTGCACAGCATCAAGGCTGTCTCTATTTCTCAGACTGCCCCACCAGTGAGGAGGCTGGAAATGCACAAGAAACTGGGAGGGGGGACAGCCAGGACAGCTGACCACAGCTGACCAAATAGATATTCCATACCATTTGACATAGTGCTCAGTAATAAAAGCTGAGGGAAGAAGGAGGAAGGGGGGACATTCAGAGTGACGGCATTTTTGTCTTCCCAAGTCATTGTTACACATTATGGAGCCCTGCTTTTCTGGGGATGGCTGAACACTTGCGTACCAATGGGAAGTGGTGAATAAATTCCTTGTTTTCCTTTGCTTGCACATGAAGCTTTTACTTTACCTGTTAAACTGTTTCTAGCTCAACCTATGACTTTTCTTATCTTTGTGGTTGTCTCCTCATCTCACTGGGGGGAACTGAGCGAGCAGCTCTATGGGTCCGACCTATCCACTTCAGAACTAATTGCAACAGCATTTCTTAAGTAAGGAGAAGTGCGAAGGAGGCAATCATTGTTCAAGTAATCGGTGTTTGTAGGATGAGTCTCCAATCAGTTTACAAACATAAAATATAGTGAAAAATGGTAAAAAAACCCCTAGCTCCAATTTTAGAAATGTCACTCCAGTTTTAAAGCTATTCTGTGTTCTGTTGTAACTCATTTTGTAGAGAGAAGCAAATAACTTTGATAAAGCAACTGACTGTTTTAGAAACAATAAACCTGTGTGCATTGGTCCT
>NW_009923247.1:66027-87147 GCF_000696875.1 Nestor notabilis
TTCTCCTTCCATGAGAGCTATGTTGATTTATACTAGTTAAGATTATAAAATTCCTGATCATGGTAGTGCATCTAAGCTACCTTTGAGTTATTTTCAACAGAAGTAATATATATGACAGAAAAATTTCAAACATCTAATATGAGGTTAATTCTTAACAAGGAAAGAAAAAGTGTTTCATGGAATCGAAGTTTTTCATAAATAATTCATATGATCTATTTATTTTTTCCCAGTGTGGTGGCTTGGCCCTGGCTGGACACAAGGTGCCCACCAAAACTGCTCTATCGCTCTCCTCCTTAGCGGGACAGGGGAGAGAAAAATATAACAAAAGGTTGATGGGTCAAAACAAGGACAGGGAGAGATCACTCACCAATTATTGTCACAGGAAAAACAGATTTGACTTGGGGAAATTAGTTTAATTTATTACCATTAAAATTAGAGTAAGATAATGAGAAATAAAACCAAATCTTAAAAACAGTTCCCTTACGCCTCCCTTCCTCCTGGGCTGAACTTCACTCGCAATTTTCTCTACCTCTTTCCCCCCAGTGGCTTAGGGGGATAGGGAATGTGGGTTGCAGTCAGTTTATCACACATTACTGCTCCTTCCTCGTCAGTGGGAGGAGTCTTCACACTCTTCCCCTGCTCTAGCATGAAGTCCTTCCCATGTGAGATAGTCCTCTACTAACTTCCCCATCATGAGTCCCTTCCACAGGTGCAGTCCTTCCGGCACAGGCTGCTCCAGTGTGGCTCCCCCATGGGGTCACAAGTCCTGCAGCAAACCTGCTGCATTGTGAGCTCCTCTCTCCACAGGACCACAAGTCTTGCCAGGAGTGGCTTCAGTGTGGGCTTCCCATGGGGTCATAGCTTCCTTCAGGGCACATCCCGCTGCTCCACTGTGGGGTCCTCCAATGGGCTGCAGGGGCACAGCCTGCATCACTATGGTTTGCACCATGGGCTGCAGGAAGATCTCTCTATGGCATTTGGAGCACCTCTTTGCCTCCTTCTGCACTGACGTTGGTGCTTGCAGAGTTGTTTCTCTCACACATTCTTACTCCACTGCAATTGCTCCTGTGCAGTAACATTTTCCCCTTCTTAAATACATTATCCCAGAGACACAATCACTGTTGCTGATGAGCTCAGCATTCACTACATAACATTTATTTAGAAAAGAATTGTAGTTTACAACTCGTCCTGATATTATATCCAGTAGTATATGAGGATTCATCTTGTAGCAGTATGGTATCAAAACCAGAGAATAAGCTTTTAGCTGTGTGGGTTGATTTTGAAGGACTCTATAAGAAGGATTATTTAAAAAGGATGACCATAATTTTCTATTTATTTAAGAAAACAAACCAACCAACCCCCAAACCCTAATAGATTATTCTCATGAAGTTAATACTTCCGTTTGAATACTTGCATAATTTGTGACCCATTTAAAGCTTTTTACCGTTTGTTACACTCTGATTATTATTAATATTCTGGATTTGGTAAAGATAACACCATTGTAGAATGAACGAGACCACACTTGCCCAAATGTCAAAAGGAAGCCTTTTACACTATATCAATATTTTGGATGACCTACTTAATTTTAGGACTTTGCATTTCAAAAGAATCTGTTTACAGTTGAGCTTATTTTACAGCACACACAGAAATGTGCTGTGTTCCAATAGTTTACTACTTGTACTGCATGTATTCTCAAGGTTATTTTTCACTAGCACGAAATTTGCTCTGTGTTCAGCCACCCTCAAATATTCTGGCTACAGTTTTACAGAACTCCCATTAGCAAAATGAAGTTTTCTCAGACGTTGCATGGTGAACTGAATTTAAATTTCAGAACTCAGAATACCGTTTAAACCTAACATATGTCCTCCAGAAAGGTTTAAAGCAAATGCACTGTCATTAAATTCAAATGAAGAGATAAATGCCAGGGACTTTAACTGTCTTTGCCTTAGGAAAATGAAAGAGTTCTCTCTACTGTGAATATTAATTGCCCCACTCTTAAAATTAATTCATTTGCATTTCTCATTACCTATCTACATTTTCTGTCACAACACTAGAAGACCTGTGACTCTTCTTGCTACCCTTCATGGTTACAGAATTCTGTTTCAAAGAGTTTGAGAAGGAATTTGGGGGTCAAATTAGCATTGTAAGTTCAGAAAAGATAAAATACTGTTAGTTTTGCAAAGGGTGCTGTTTGGCTGTTTGAGTGTCTTTTATGTACTCTGTAATATCTGTGCTGGGATCTTTGAAGAATGTTCTCTTTCTATTTTTTCTCTATATGCAGAAAAAATGAGAAGGAAATGAAGCAGAAAGAAAACCTTGAGGTCTTTCTCTTCTTCAACTGAATGTGTGGCAAGGAGGCCTCATGTGGATAATCAAGAGATTTTTAAACTACCTGTTGTTTTTCTTTATTCTGTAGTCCAGCTAAACAGATTTTTAAATGTTTTGCACTTTGTGTGGTAGCATTTACTATAAATCCTTTTTGCAAATTAACGTTTCAGTAGGTTAGTGTAACGAAAGTGGTAGGGTCTATGTTCATCTGTCAGGAATATCACCATCAACTGACATCATATGAGACCTATAGTTGTACAGTAAGCTATGCATTTAAAAGCAGAGGTGTGTTAATCATACTTGAAAATCTTTTCCATTAGGTTTTCTCTAAATATCATGAATGATTCTGACTATCTATGTGAAGTGGACTTAAATTTCAATAAAAGCAGAATCACTCAACCACACCCTGGATTTGATCAAAATAATTGTTGAACCAATATGGTAGATTTAAGAAAATTATGTTTTAAACAAAAAGTAATGCAGTGCTTATAACATCTAAAGCTGAATGTAGTACACGACACTTATTTTCATGAAGTAATGGCAGGCTGACAGGAGGAACCTTTTCTATTAGACTTCCAATATGAGCTGAATATTCTAACAGATCCAAAATACTGTGATCAAGTCTTCAGGACAGTAAGAACTCTAAGAACTCTTTTTCTTGAATTTCTGGCAAATTCAGTCTCCTTTGAACTGTTCTTTATAGCTGAACTGGAACATTCCAATTCCATCTGAATCATTAAATCAGCATGCTTCTCTCTTAAACAACACTGAAGTAATTTTCTCCATTAATGCATCCAGATCTTACTTCAAACCAGTTAGGTCTTTTCTTAATTTTTTTGATTGATTCTTCAACTTAGCACCATCCTCTAACTCCATATAAGATTATCCATGACCAGTTCATAATACTTTGTTCTTTGGACAGATTTTTTTTTTAATTTTAAATATTTCTCCATTGGTGATATTTAAGTGTCATACACTTCAGATGTGCTACATGTCAGACAGCAGCACATCTAAACTTTCATTTTGTTGGATTCCAAAAGCAAACTGTATGTTGTTTCTTCTTCACTACTTTCCTCATCACTACAGTGGCTCTTCTCTGAATGCATAAGAAATTTGAATTTACCTTTTCTAATTATAAGGATATGATGAAGAAGCATGATTTGGTCCTTTAAATATCAATTCCCAAACCTTTTTATTTTAGTACACTATCAATTTTTATTCTAAAATAAGAACATTGGACAAAATAATCTCTGAAATAAATCTTTAAAAAAATTTACAAGTAACTTTCCTTAAACTTAGTGCTTTGCTTTTCTAAGCTATCAGTTTTTTACCCAGTTTCTCACAATTTCTTAATACTTTTATTAAACGGTGACATCTCCAATTTCATGTGTCATTATACTGAACAATGTACTGAAAGGTGAATAGAAGAACTGATAAATTGTTTTTTGCTTGCAAAGAATAAGCTATTCCCAGAATGTATAACATTGCAAACATCCATATTATTAACTGGTTCAGTGTTTAGCCTGAAACCACTTTGTGCATTTATTTGGTCTCTCACACATGTTCAGACAGTCCGCTCAGTTGACTTCATCTGGCTTTATGTAACCCCGGTTTGGGTGGTCATATATAACAGATTTCAGTTGATCATTCTGGTCATGTTAAATGTGGTAGGTATTCTGGGCACAGGTAGGTAGCTATTATATCATCCTTAGAAGAGGCTATAATTACTACTACATTTTTATAACCTAATTATAAGAGACAGGCACCCAACATATGATGAAGAAAAGCACCCAAACCATTATGCTTCCAGAATGTCCTTAAGTATGAAAATGCCTAGATCAGTGAACTCAGTTAACCATTTTTTTTTTATCTGTAATATATATCACAAAAACCTTTACTGAATAACAGAGATGCATACTTGTACATACCATATGCTCCCAGGCCCCAAGGATTATTTACTACTAATAATCGTAGAATCATAGAATAGTTAGGGTTAGAAAGGAACTTAAGATCATCTAGTTCCAACCCCCCTGCCATAAGCTGGGGCACCTCACACTAAACTATGTCGCCCAGGGCTGCCTGTCCTTGCTTCCACATTCTATAAGCTTCTTTTTTCCCTCTAAATTTCCTCAGCAGCTCCTTATCCATCCATGGAGGTCTCCTGGCCCTCCTGACGCACTTCCTTCTAGTCGGGACGCAACACTCCTGAGCATGTAGCAGGTGATCCTTGAATATCAACCAGCAGTCTTGGGCCCCTCTGCCCTCTAGGGCTTTATCCCATGGAACCCTATTGATCTGGTTCCTGAAGAGGCCAAAGTCTGCTCTCTTGAAATCTAGGGCAGTGAGCTTGCTGCATCCTGAGGGTCTTGAACTCACCCATCTCATAATTGCTACAGCCAGTAAGTACCATTAAGGTCCTTCAGAGATTTAAATGAGGTAGGTTTAAATTATTACTGTTCTTTTCATGAGAGGTATCCCTTGTCTGACTTCACTATCATCAGTCATAATACTTTCTTTTTCTCTGTTCATCCTTTCACCTAATCATAATCATTTAAGCATTGAATTATCTTAACATGCCCCTGAATTCATTTGAGATAAACATGGGTTTTCCAAGAGGGCTTATAAAATTGAAAAGAAAATTATATACTTTTTATGTACATTTTTAAAGAAAATTGCATTAGTACAAAACAGTAACAGTTAAATGTAGACATGTATTTTTAAAAAATTAATATTTTTAGGACAACAGGGTAAGAATAAATTCCTATGTAATATGATAGGAACAGCTAAGGATATAGCAGAGCTACAAAACTCATCAAGGAAGGTTTTGATTCCTTGAGGGCTATTTAATTGGATGGCACTTAAAACTTTCCATAGTGAAAGGAAAAATTATAAACTTATGCTAAAAACTGTGTAGCATTCACAAAGATTATACCTACATATATACCAATGCAAGCTAGACCTTCATATTTTTTATTATCAGTGGAAAGAAAAAGAGGCTCCACTAGATGGTCATTCAGACCAAACATCTCACTCAGCTGCTGTGAATTGTCTTCTAGAGGAGCATAACTTTTCTTCTCTACTCTAAAGTAGATTAGCCTCTTCAGGCCTTTTCGCATTTCTCTGTTCTTTCCTGTGCTCCTATTTATCAGAAGACAAATGGAGCTGATCAATAGATTCCTGTCAGCATTATTAAAGAGCTTTCTGTTTACACAGACTAATAATTAAACCAGTGCTTATTTACTCTCTGATTTTTTTATTTTATTTTATTTTATTTTGAATGATGCTTTAAGAATGGCATTTGAATAAAGATTATAATTGGGACATGATTAAAAAAATAAGCTTACTCTTTCAAAGTATAACACAATACTACAATCTCTAAAATGTACATGATACAAACACAGAATGACTTCTCATGTTTCCCAATCATACATGAGACAGCTTTTGAAATTACCATTGGGAGGTTTCAAATGTATTTGACATTGACTATGCTTAGAAACATGACATATGGATATTTCTAGTAGTGTTTTATTGTTTAAAACTATACAGACATGTTTACTACTGGAGTATGATAATATAACATATATAGAAGCTTAAGATTACCAAAAAATATTCTGATTTCACAGGTGTGCTACAGAACTTAAATACCAACATAGATTTTGCTTTATTCTGAAATAAGAAATATTTTCCCAAGTTATGTTGAGATCACAAAGAAACACTTTTTTTTTTTTTTATGTGTCATCTAGAAGTTACAAGTCAATTTGATAAGTTTCTTATCTTGACAGCATTCTTATTTAGCTGAGGTCTTGAGTTCTCCTGTAGAAATCCTATGTTTGCTTGAATATAGAATCATAGAATAGTTAGGGCTGGAAAGGACCTTAAGATCATCTAGTTCCAACCACCCTGCTGTGAGCAGGGACACCACACACTAAACTATGTTGCCCAAGGCTCTGTCCAACCTGGCCTTGAACACCGCCAGCATTGGAGCATTCACAACTCCCTTGGGCAACCTATTCCAGTGCCTCACCACCCTCACTGTGAAGAACTTCTTCCTTATATCTAACCTAAACTTCCCCTGTTTAAGTTTAAAGCCATTACCCCTTGTCCTACCACTACAGCCCCTAATGAAGAGTCCCTCCCCAGCATCCTTGTAGGCCCCCTTCAGATATTGGAAGGCTACTATGAGGTCTCCACACAGCTTTCACCCAGAATCTGGAAGACATGAAAGAAACAGTGATGGAGAATAAAGCAGGGATACAGCTCTGCCTTGACTTGCCAATATTTGACTGATTGAAGGCTGAGCTTTAATTCACCCAAATGCTGGGCCTTACAAATGCAGACAAGGAATGTAGAACATATCTGTAATTTTTATTAGTTTGGAAAATAATGTAATGTGGTTACAAATCTCTGTATGCAACTAAGTATGGTGTCCCACTAATACTGCATTTTGCAGATTCCAGTAATGAATGTGAATACAGAAGTGATTTCAGTGACATGCCTACTGAATTATAATTTCTTTTAGACCCTTCTAAAGGATGCTGAAATGCAGTTAAGGGTTCAGAGAAGAGCTACAATAATGATTCAAGATTACGATATCATTTTAATAGAAGTTTAAGAGGCGATTTTATTATAATTTTAGGCTTATATAGAGGGACATGACATCTATCAATAAGCAAGACTTCAATTAAGCAAAGGAATAACTAACTTTTGATTGATGAAACTTCATCTAAGAAAATAAGAAGTTGGAAGGCAGATCAATATTTAATTTGAGCAGTGTTAGTTAATTGTAAAATAACAAATCAAGTGCTTTGAAAGTTCATCATAATATAAAGTTTTGAAATAGTAAATAAATACTTTCTAAAGGACATGTTTTAGTTCTAGCACAAGTTGCTAATCATGTACAAGTATAAAAAGGGACAGTTTCTTCCATGATGAAGAACTACCAGCTGAAATTCAAAGATTATGCCAAACAGTATGTTAAATTAAATAATTCTTTAATTTAGGAACCTTAGAAGTGCTAAAATAGTGACTCTTTGGGGAGTTTAATCTGTAAATATTAATTATTTAAATAGAAAACTGAAACAATTTAAAAAAAAAGAAAACAAACCACAAAAAACAAAGGGAGGTACTACTGGAGGATGATTTTCTATCACTGATATGTTTCCAGTTAGTTCCAGTGCTCATGTATCGTGAGAATTCAAATATGGTAATCAGCTGTAAACTTTAAATAAAGGAGAAAACAAAAATCCAAATATTTAGATTTCATCCCTATGTATGAAAGAGATGTGCTTTTTTATTTATTTCTGCTATTTATGGTTTCCTTCAAATTATTTCCCTTTGTTTAAATTATTTATACTTCTTTAAAACATTTATTTTAATTCTACTTCAACTTTTCTTTCAGTCCTCTTGCTTGCAACATAGCTGTGAACAGTTTATAACAGATTTCAGAATAGATTTTTCCTAATTTGTCTCAATACATTCAACTGTTTCTTCACCTTCAAATCAAGTTAAATAACTTCGCCTAGTTACAACGATTGAATTTCTCCCTCTGTAGCTCATAACTCAGTGTTGGAATTCATCATTTACATGAAAGCTATGAACAGCCATCTTCATTGACTGAGCATATTACTTGTTTATCTGCTAGATAGAGGAATGTAGTGAAGATATCCAAGACAGTGAACATTTAGTTGTGTTTTGAATTAAGTTATTATACATTGACATTTCCTACTTTATCAGTGAAGTTTAAAAAATGTAGACATGCAGATTTATCTGATGTAAGTCTCTATTTTCTGTGCATTTATGTTAGTAAAAGTGAATATTAGTTATTTTAGCTTGAATTATGACTGCATCTTTATTTGCAGGTGTAGGTACTGTGTTATCTTTGAAGTTAAAGAAGTATACTTCACAAGCTATGTCTGATTCCACAGTAAAATGGAAATGTACCTTGCACATCAAGCTGTGCAAGGTACATACTGAAACATCACCAGAAATACATGATTTCTGAATTTACTGTAGGTTAATTTTTTTATTAGGATACAGCTATTCCCAAACTTATGCTAGATATTTCAAAGGCCATCCCATAGAGCCTTGAGCTGTGGCCCTGCCTCACCTCCACAGGATGGGATTTTCTTGCAGAGGGCAGAAGCAAGAGGCCAGTGAGTGCTTGCCTGGCTGAAAGGTGGCACAGAAGCAATGCTCAGATCTTGTGACAGTAGTGGCATGTTTGTGACCAGACAAATATGCCTAAGATCCTGGGTCTGAGGGTTAACACAGTTCTGATTTGTTACAGGGAGGTACCTTTGTACGAATACAAAATACAGTGAAAAGAAACACTTTATGTCTGAGAACAAAAGCGGACATCTGACTGTAGGACTGTATTATTTAAATCTCTTCAAGGCGTTTGACATGGTGGATGATCTTTTTCATGTAGTATATATTTAAATAAATAAGTATTAGGTATTCAATGTATCAAGCCAGCTGCAAGGAATACCATGTAAAAAGTGAGTTTTGTGTATCTGAGGGAGAGAGTTGATAATGAGCTGTCCAGAGTAAGACATGAATCTGATGGTCAAGAAAGAGACTCAAAAGTACACAGAGATCCTCATGGGAGAAACTCGCAAACAGTACCTTTGCTTGATTCACTAACAGAAAGTAGTGAGCAATTCAACTACTATAGCCTTCCTTAACAGAAAGGGCAGATCCATATATGCTCACCCTTTGCAACAGACCATCTTTGTCACTTCTCAAGCAAGAGTTCAGAACTTTCATATTGACGCTCTTACATGTTTGCAGTATTTCCAATATACTCCTAATAAGCATGGAGAGGGACTGCAGTGCAACAAATGTCTATGTAGAAGACCCCCAAATTCATGCTCCAAAACACCAAAAGCTAGCCACTGTTGATTTTGCTGTTGTTTTCTCTTTCTCTTACTGTTATTTCTCTTTTCATTGTTATTATTAGTAGTAGTATATTATATCTTATTTTAATTACTAACTGTTCTTATCTCAGCCCTCAGATTTTACCTTTTTCTGATTCTGCTCCCCATTCCACTGGGGGGGAAAATGAGGAGTGAGTGGATGTGTGGTACTTAGTTGCTAGCTGGGGTTAAATCAAGACACTGCTGTTTGGTAATGCTTCGGTTTTCTAATTATTGCGTTAGATTTAAGGCATTGCAGCTTGCTGAAAAGACCTTGAGACAGACCAGTGTCTGAGAGAACTTAAGATCCTTTTTACATTACCATTTCTGTAGAAGATATAAAGCTGTTGATACAAATAGCACTCTTACTGGTAAAGTAAAAAAAATCCTCAAATACATCACAGTGCCTAACATGTTTCCTTTTTACTGAACTTCTCATTTCCACGTCACTCAGTAATCTCTAATTTAGCTCTACAGCAGTATAGCCGCTTTGCCCCACTAAGCAGAGCCTAGCCTGTTTTGCTACCTAAGCCAAGTCAACAGCTGGGATCACTTATTTTCCAGATAGGACTTACTGCCTCAGACACCTGGAACAGGGATTTCAGTTAAAATCCATCATCAGTGTCTTTTCTATGGAATTTATTACTAGAACTTTTACAGGTATGTTACTTCATCTCAGGGAGTTGTGGAAGATCTGTTCACTCTGTCAGAGCTGAAAACATACATAGGTGCGCTTCCTTTTCTGTAGGGATCTTACGAAGTAATACAACAATGATCTCATTAATACATTTGGAACAGTGTATAATAATGCAATTCTCTTTGTGATGATTTCTAGTATTCAGGTAGAAGAAAGAGGTATAAAACTTATCTATTAGGTGAATATATGCCAGGCAAATCATGACAAACTTTATCTCCAGCACTTATATATATGTGTATATCCACATATCTATATATATGTATATTCATATATCTATATAGATATATAGGTATATGCTGTACAGAAGTGATGATAATGATTTTCTCATGGCATTAAATCTTTCCCACTACTATAATATGATAAACATCTATTGCATGATAATGAAAAACTGGTCATAGTCAAAAAATTTGAATGAGCTCTTATAGGTACTAATCAGACTGGTAATTTTATTTTTCACAAATAAATAAATAGAATAGGTTTTCCACAAAGTACCTGTGATTTTGCAGGTCATCTTGAATAACATATTATTGAAGTTAAACAAATAGTGAAGACTTATGACTTATTTTTTCCTGTAATTGAAATGTTTTATTCATAAATAGAGCACTATGTGCTTTCTGATATAAAGGGAGTTTCTTCTATATAAAATTGACACAGCATGGGAATTTTTAATGTAAATACTTTGTAGTGCCTTCCAACTTCTCTGATGGTTTAGATAAGGAATTCAATTACAAACCCAGAGGTTTATACAAAGTCCAATTAGGTTTTTATTTTATTGTCAGGAAGCAGGATTATTTTCATACAAAGTAGTCTGGATTTCTGCTTGAATAATTATAAACAAAAATTATTGCATTATTAAAATCAATGAAACTCCTTGTATCTTTTATATGTACTAAATCAAACCTTTAGGACTAGATTCACTGGTCCAAGAAACCAAAGTAGTTAAAACTCATACTCTTTCAGATTTCTGTTTAAGTGATGGCCATTTTAATTAATTCAACTACATGGTCATTTTGTTAGCAGTACCATAACATTTCTTGCCAAGAGAAAAATCTGCAATGTCCATACTTTTTCTTTAATGCCCTAAGCTGCCAATATCTCCTGAATTGACAGTAGTGTCTGTGTAAGCTGAATAATCTGAAGCAGCATTGACTCGAAGTCATGCTTGACCTTGCTGTCCTTTGTTTCCCTAGAAGTCTTGAAAACTAAAGCAATTACTGCTTAATGCTGACCAAACTTGAATGAAGCCCGCATAGAAGGATATCTTTTGCAAAACAAACAAGAATATCACATGGTAATTAAGGTGTCCTTGATAAGAATAGTGGTAGGAAAACCTGAAACAGGATAGATGGAAGACAATTGGAGTCAGAGGTTTTAAGAATAGAATATCATTGTTTGACACAGGTACATTACTCTTGGTGACCCTTTGAGACCTTGGCCTAGATGCTGCTATAAGCTTCTGATATACCTGATCTGATATGGCTGTGCAATTCTTCCAGATAAATGAAGAACATGATACATTTCTGTGATTTGAATTGGTGGTTTAAATCTGTGACTTGGAAGATTAAATAATAATGGAAGTACTTTTTTGTTTGTCAGTGGGTGCTTGATACAGAAGAATTTTGAAAGGAAAACAAAAACCACATAAACGTTATCATTCCAAGTCAAAGATAGGATGAGAGGATATCAGAAATCTTATAAAGCAAGGCTATGCAGAAGTGAAGTGCTTGAGGATCCGACCTAGACCATGGCTGGAATATATATACAAATGCTGGCACTCTGAAACACCAAGTTAGATGCTTCTATTCTTTCTTAACATTTATCATACATGCAGAAGTTGTATTTTTAATTTGCTCATACCATTTTACATGTGAGCGCATTTTTTTCTTTTTTTTTTTTTTTTTCCACTTCAATCCACCAGCTCAGTCTCAGCAGCAAAAAAAGGTCAAAACCACATACATTTTTCCTATTTTGATTGTATGGCAGTCACCATTTCTTTGGCTATGATTTCTTGGCTTATGTGTACAGTACCCAAAAATTCCTTGATGGTTACTTATTTTGTACTGGTCATACCTGTAGCTTCCAAACTCCACATGATCGGTTGGATATAACATAATTTGGCAGTATAGAAAATAGGTCTTCCCTTGTGTTGCAGTCATTCGAAAAAAGGATTGTCTTTGGTAAAGAAATGGAGCAGTGCCTGGAGTAGTTAGCTTTTCAATGACAGCAGTGAACTTAGAATAAAAGTAAGCATCTTTCTATCTTTTTGACACACAATATGGGCTCATAGAGCTGTTTTTCATTTATGTCGTTGGTTTCTTATGCTTTAATTTTTATGCTTTCCTGCATGTATCACTATGTTCCGATTAATGAACTAAATTTCTTTGAAGAAAAAAACCCCAACCAAAGCCATATGCTTCTCAGTGGAAGAACATCTATTCAGAGTCATAGACTCTGAATTGTGGTGCCTCTTTCAAATTGTTAGATGTTGCTATCTTCCAATCTTCTGTTTATATATAGAGAGAGAGTTTGTTGTAAATCATAAGCATTTTCAATATGCTTTTTGGGAAGCAGAGGGGGATTTGTGTATGTATTTATTTGTTTATTTATTTACCATTGGAAAGCAAGGTTTGCCTTTTTATAAGACATGATCCATGCCACTTGAAAATCCTCACAAAAAATCCTCACCTTGAGGAAAGCAAACTGTCCAACTACTACTTTGGTAAAATTAAATGCCGTGACTAATGTCAGCAACTATCCTCCTTTATTAATAGTTATAAAGGGCCTATTTGTTTCCATGTTGGTGCTTATCAAATTGATCACTGTTTTATTGAGTGCTGAAGTGCAGATTTATTAACGTTTCTCTCCGTATTGGAGCAGGAGAGAACAGCAGGGCCAGATCTGATCAGAGAAAAGTTAAATTAAGTTTTTTTGTGACTATAAATTTATTACACAGAACTGACATCCAGGAGAGTCTGCAATGAGGACTGCTGAGAGCCTCGTCACTGCAATAAGAAAATCAAAGCATAACATCATTGGTAGAAGACCATCTCCTTAATGCTGGAACTACCTGAAGATTAAACGAAAGGACTCCACACATGAAGCTGCACAATGTAGACATTTAATGTTTTATGGACTGAGAGTTCCATGAATTGAATAAGAGCCATGTAAAAGGGAGAGACCAATAGTGACAGTGCAGATACAACCATGTCTCTCATTTAGCTCTAACATCACACACAAGGCAAATTTTGCCTTTCATTTAAAATTCAGATTTCAACAGAGGCATTAGGAAGGCACTGTATTAATATCAAAGTAATGAAGAAGATGCTACTAAGTTTCCTTTTTAGTTTTTGGTTCATGATAGAGCTGAGTAGTATTACAGTCAACTTTGACTTTGAGAAGGTTTAATTATCATAAATAACTTTAATTTTGCATTGATTAATGTGCCTCAAAGGAATACGTTAAGGTACCACTCTTAAGGTCCAGACTTTATATGCATATAAACCAGATACATTTAAAATGTTTTGTGATTGTACTTCTTATTGAAATAGTTTGGATGAAGTCTTGAAAGGCAAATCTAGCCAGTCATAGATTTTAATCTGACCTGACAGAATGCTTATAAATGTTCCTTGGGTACTTTTAAAAAGAAAATAATTTATTTAGCTAAAATTAAATGTATAAACTACAGCAAAGTCTTTTTTATACTTCAGATATCTAAACATATTTTCAACATGAGTATTTGTTTTGTTATGAATACTCATCATATTTTATATTACAGCACTGCTTAAAGGCCTAACTGGAACCAAAGCACTATTGCATACGATACATCCCTAGCCATGACAAAGCACATAAAGAATACAAGAAATGCTAATTTATATTCAGCACAAAAAGGCACAAAGATTTCCCTTAGGTCTTATGGGGGACTCAGAAAAATTCTAGTCAGATCCACAGTTTCAGGGTCCTGTAAGGTCATCCTTGAACTCAAATTTTTGGTTGTTGTCCAAAATATCCATACTCTTACAACACACATCTGTTTCTGGTATTCACAGTGCATATTGCATAGCATTTGACTACTTTCTGCCACATGTTTATGCCCTTTTTTGGGAAGTGGAGCTAGGGACATCTCACAGTTGAGTAACTTGTTGCCATCAGTATATGACAATAACTCAAAACATTTCAAGCATTAACATATATGAAGCCACTAGCATTTCAGGTTTGCAAAGGTATTTGTACTCCTGAAGAAGGAGAAAAAGACCTGCTGGGGTTAGAAAGAGTGCTTACGTGCCTAACTTCTGTTTCTGTAAAATAAATCGTAGAACAGAATTATAGAATCAGATAATAGTTTTGGTTGGAAAAGACCTTAAGGATTATAAGGTCCAACCATTTAACTTAGCACTGTCAAGTCCACGACTAAACTATGACCTTAAGTGACACACCTACACATCTTTTGAGTACCTTCAGGTATAATGACTTTACCATGTCCCTGGGCAGCCTGTTCCAGTGCTTGACAACCTTTTCAGTTAAGAAATTTTTTCTAATATCCAATCCAAACCTCCCCTGGCACAACGTGCAGCCATTTCCTCTCATACTATCACTTGTTATATGGGAGAAGAGACAGACACCCACCTTGCTACAACCTCCTTTCAGGTAGTTGTAGAAAGTGATAAGGCCTCCTCTGAGGTTCCTTTTCTCCAAAATAAACAATCCGAGTTCCCTCACTTGCTCCTCATAAGACTTGTGATCTAGACCCTTCACCAGCTTTGTTGCCATTTTTTGGACATGCTCCAGCACCTCACTGTCTTTCTTGTAGTGAGCGGCCTAAAACTGAAACGTGTTTGAGGTGCAGCCTCATCAGTACCAAGTAGAGGGAAAATCACTTCTCTAGCCATCAGCCAGCACTCCCAGATCCTTTTCCACCAGGCAGCTTTCCAGTCACTCTTCCCTAAGCCTGTAGCATTGCATGAGGTTGCGTGACCCAGGTGCAGGACCCAACACTGAGACTTGTTGAACCTCATACAGTTGGTCTTGGCCCATCAATCCGGCCTGTCCAGATCCCTCTGTAGAGCCTTCCTACTCTATAGAGCCCTCCTACTGTATAAAGCCCTCCTACCCTCAAGCAGATCAACACTCCCACCCAACTTGGAGTTGTCTGTAAACTTACACTTGATTCCCTCGTGCAGATTGTTGATAAAGATATTAAACAGAACTGGCCCCAGTTCTGAGCCCTGAGGAACACCACTTGTGACTGACACCAACTGGATTTAACTCCATTCATCACCATTCTTTGGGCTCAGTCATCCAGCCAGTGTTTCAGCTAGCAAACAATACAACCATCAGCCATAAGCACCTAGTTTTACCAGAGAACGCAGTTGAAAATGATGTCAAAGGCTTTGCTAATGTTTGCATAAACAACATCCAAAACTAAGTGGCTCATCTTATCATAGAATGAGGTCAGGTTAGTCAGGAAGGACCTGACTTTCATAAACCCATGCTGACTGGACCTCATCACCTGATTGCCCTGTATGTGCCACATGATGACACTCAAGTTGATCTGCTCCATAACCTTCCCCAGCACTGTCAGCTGACAGGCCCAGATCCTCCTTCCAGCCCTTCTTGTAGGCATCACATTTGCTAACCTCCAGTCAACTGGGACCTCCCTGTTTAGCCAGGACTGCTGATACATAATTGAAAGTAGCTCAGTGAGCACTTCTGCCAGGTCCCTCAGTACTCCTGGATGGATCCCATATGGTCCCATAGACTTTTATTTGAGTAAGTAGTGTAGCAGGTCACTAACCATTTTCCCTTGGGTTATGGGGGCTTCATTCTGCCCCCGTCTCTCTCTTCCAGCTCAGGGGGGTGGGTACCCAGACAGCAATTGGTCTTACCACTGAAGACTGAGGCAAAGAAGGAATTAAGTACTGCAGCCTTTGACAATGTGTGTACCCCTGCATACAATAAAGGATGGAAATTCTCCTCAGCCCTCCTTTTGTTGCCAATGTATTTATAGAAACATTTTTTATTGTTTCACGGCAGGAGCCAGATTAAGTTCTAGTTGCGCTTTGGCCCTTTCTCCCTGCATAACCTCACAAGATCCTTGTAGTCCTCCTAAGATGCCTTCTTACGAAAGTCATAAACTTTTTTTCCCACAAGTTCCAACAGAAGATCTCTGTTCAGCCAGGCCAATTTTCTTCCCTGATAGCTCATCTTTTGGCACATAAGGATGGTCTGCTCCTGTGCCTTCAGGATTTCCTCCTCAAAGAATGTCCAACCTTCCTGGACTCCTTTTCCCTTCAGGGCTGCCTTCAAGGAACTCTGTCAGCCAGTCTCCTAAACAACCCAAAGTCTCCCCTCTGGAAGTCCAAGGTGGCAGTTCTGTGAACCCTCTTCCTTCTCTGAGCATCAAAACCTCATCACTTCATGATTGCTGTGCCCAAGATGGCCTTCAACCATCACATCACCCACAAGACCTTCTTTTTGATCACGAACAGGCCCAGCAGGGTGCCTTGCCAAGTTGGCTCACTCATCACCTTTGTCCAGAATATCTTCCACACACCTCAGGAACCTCCTGGACTTGAAACAGTCTTTTTTCCGCTCTGTTATATTTCCAGCAGTCATATGGTAAGTTGAAGTCCTCCATGAGAACAAGAGCTAGCAACTGTGAGACTTTTCACAGCTCCTTATAGAATATTTCTTCCTCCTTTTCCTCCTGATTGGATCACCTATAACAGACTCCCACCATAATATCTGCCTTGTTAGCCTTCCCCTTGACTCTTACCCAAAATCACTCAACCCTTTCATTACCATCATTAAGCTATAGACAATCAAAACACTCCTTAACATGCAGGGCTACCCCACTGCCTCTCCTTCCTCACTTATCCCTTCTGAAGAGTTTATAGCCATCAGCAGTACTCCAGTTTTGTAAGTCACCCACCATGTTTCCCTGATGACAACTATGTCACAGTTTTGCTGCTGCACAATGGCTTCCAGATCCTCCTGTTTGTTGCCCATGCTGCATGCACTGGTGTAGATGCACTTCAGTTGGGCTGTAAGTCAATTCTAAAAGGAGACAAATATCTCATCATTGTTCAGCCTAAAAAAGATGTTTCTAGTTTAAAGTAAAGGTTTCCTCTGCCGATTCTCTGAGGTAAGGACTATTAAAATATGGAAGATTAGGTTCTGAATATTTTGTTCCTGTTTTTTAAAACTTCGTAACATAAGAATATGCTACTTCATTTAAATTTTACTGTACTTCCATTTCTTTCTATTTTCTTTTCACAAAAGGAAAATTAAAATGGAGCTGAATTGTTGACAATGCATATCAACTTTAACATTGTCTAGAAAGCATTCTGAAAATACTTGTAAAATGGTACATGAATGTCATATTGAGCTTCTGCACACCCCAGTCTATTCAATCATATTAGGGGAACCAGTTGCTGGATCTCAGTACACACAAACAACTTTGAGCATAGTTATAGCTTAAAAAAAAAAAAAAAAAAAAAAAAATACTTGTAAAATGGTACATGAATGTCATATTGAGCTTCTGCACACCCCAGTCTATTCAATCATATTAGGGGAACCAGTTGCTGGATCTCAGTACACACAAACAACTTTGAGCATAGTTATAGCTTAAAAAAAAAAAAAAAAAAGAAAACAGATTGAAGTTGCTACTACAAATGCTGATAAGAGTAGTCAGTACTTGAAATTCTTGTTATTATTAATACCCCAGGTTTCAGCTATGGAGATCTTATCTCCATAAAATAAACAGACATTGTTAATAAAATGGAAATTCACGGTGCCGTCATCTGGGGAGTAATTCATATAACAGAAAGATTCACTTTAATCTAATCAGTGAACACGCGGAAAAAATACAAACTGTTTCATAATATTGAGTTATTTGAATGCTTTACTCCCAGATGGTACTTATATATTCTTCAGTTCTTCCAAGGTGAAAAACAAAAGCAAACATAGAAAAAAATCAGTTGCTTGCTCTTATTGAGACCATTTTTTAATACTTTAAATATAATCTCTTCAAACCATGAACTTCCTCTTACTAAAAGTCATTCTGTAATCACAACAAACACCCTTTTTGCTTTTTATTTTTTATTTTTTTTTTTTTTACCCCAGGAAAACTAGGCTGTCTTCCCCAGTTTATCCACAAGAGTAAATCAAGTCAGTGATGTTGCAGCTTCCATACTACTGAAAGTAAATAGGAAAATATTTCATAAGAAATATTCATTAACTTATATATGAGGAAACATGGAACTGAATAACTTTGGTGACTCAAAGACATTTTATTACTATTTTAGATGTTTTAATTGGTCTGAAACAAGCAACAGTTTTACTGCATGTGTGTGCTCAGTAGCTAATATTAAACAGAAGTCTGTGCTGAATCTAAATCTATTTTTTTCAGTGGTTTCTCATAAACAATAATTTTGGCAAAAAATTCTGCTTATTTACTGCTCTGCATGCCATGACTATGGCAAAGTATAATTTGCAATCCTTCTTAGTCAAAGTAAAACAGAAAATCAAAATACATAGGCAGTGGAGGAAGGGATACTGTTGTGATTTAGCCTGGCAGGCAGCTTAGCACCACACAGCCATTTTCTCGCTCCCTGCAGTGGGATGGGGGAGGGAACTGTGAAAAAGGTAAAACTCATGAGTTGTGATAAAGACATTTTAATAGAGCATGAAAAAGAAAGGAAAATAATAATAATGACAAAAGAATTTGCAAATGATGTAATTGCTCACCACCCAGATGCCTGATGCCCAGCCAGACCCTGAGCAGCAGGCCGACACACCCCAGCCAATGTCCCCCAGTTTCAGTTTCATTGTTCATCATGACATCATGTGGTATGGAATATCCCTTTAGCCAGTTTAGGTCAGCTGTCCTGGCTGTGTCTCCTCTCAGTTTGTTGTGCACCACCACCCTCCTCATTGGCAGGGCAGTATGAGAAGCTGAAAAGTCCTTGACTTACTCTAATAACCCTTATGTTGCCAGTCCATGTCCACTGGCACATGATCTGAAATCCATTTTAGGGACATTTATGTATCTACATGCATTGTCGTGGTTTAAGCCCAGCCGGCAACTTGGAACCACGCAGCCGCTCACTCACTCCCCCCCCTCTTCCTTCCTCCACCCGCTCCCGGAGGGGTGGGGAGGAGAATCACACGAATGTAACTCCCACGGGTTGAGATAACAGCACTCCAGTAACTAAGGTATAATACAAACCACTACTGCTACCAATAATAATGATAAGAGGAATAACAAGGGAAAAGGACACAACCGCTCACCACCCTCCGACCGATACCCAGCCCGACCCGAGCAGCGATCTGGGCCTTCCGGGTAACTCCCCCCAGTTTATGTACTGGGCATGACGTGCTGTGGTATGGAATACCCCTTTGGCCAGTTTGGGTCAGGTGTCCTGCCTCTGCTTCCTCCTGGCTTCCCCTCCTCCCTGGCAAAGCATGAGACTGAGAAAGTCCTTGGTCAGAGTAAACATGACTTAGCAACAACTAAAAACATCGGTGTTATCAGCGTTGTTCCCAGACTGAAAGTCAAAACCACAGCACTGCACCAGCTACTAAGAAGGAGAAAAAATGACTGCTGTAGCTGAACCCAGGACATGCATGAATCCAAAGAATGAGCCAGTGGAATGTCTTTCCTGAGCTTCAGTAGTCACAAACTGCATTTCTGTCCCTCTGACCAGAGGCAAGGAAACCATCTCTTATCCTTCTGCTAGAATCACACCTATTCAGAGACACTGAATAGACCATGGTCTTTGTAAGCTGTTAACTGAGAGATGCATTGTTGTATTTTCATTTCTGCTTTGAACTTCTTATTGGCCAAATAATTTGTCAAATGCTTGGATGACTGTACATGTCTTATCCATCTTACTTTTTTGATTAATAGATATTAGTACTGCACAGATTATGGGCATTCAGTATTAACCAACTAAAGACAAAGAAAATAAATTTAGAAGCAAAATGTAAGGACTTTATTTTCCTCTTTAGTGACAAATAAGGGATAGGAATTCTTATGTCTATGAAACAAACACCATTCTGTTTTTTGAGTTTACAAATAGAAGATAAATACTTCAAATTTGAGGGATAACATTGTATTGAATCACTCTGTGTGGTCCAAAGGGATACAGTGTTCTATAAAGGGGAAATGAATAACATTATAATAAAAGACAAATAAGAGGTAATTATTTTATTTATTTTTGGCAGAGTATGGTCTGTATTTTTAGCAGAGTCCAGAATAGGTGCTAAAGACTTTTTGCTTTACAAAAATTCTACAATGTGTCATAACACTTCCTGAGTCAAAACCTAGAAGAGACAATTTCTTACATTTTCCTTAAATATATATTTTGCTTTTGTAGAGTTAGAACATTTCTTATTGTTCTCTTACCATATCTTAAGGATTAAAAAGAAAGGCATATTTTATGAGTTACTACATTTCATTTGGACTTCCAAATCAGCGTACTCATTGAGCTACACCGTATAGCGTTTTTTTTCCTATTGTTCTACAAAGTATTTTGAGAATGCTTACATAGAATGGAAGTTAATGATCTGTGTGGAACACTGACTGTATTTTTTATTTTCTGACAGTACAATATGCATGAAATTTTTGGAATTCTCCTTCTGACTTTACTAATACCTCCACTTGGAACAACTTGCAAAGTCATCCAAAAGAGGTCTGTACTTGAATAATATTTGAATAAATAGTAAACTTGAATAATAATATTTGAATAAATTCTATTTTTAAAATGTAAAAAATATAATACACTGCAAATTAATATAAACCCTTAAGAAATCCAAGAAGATTTGTAGCTGAATTTTTTTTTTTGCATCAGCTTCTTGAAAAGACGAAATATAACGCTGAATAGACAAAACAAATAATAAAATATTGTTTCAGGGATCAAAGGATTCCGGGTGGAGAAGGAACTTAAGCCACACATATACACCCCAAACTACTAGAAAGTTCATTACAAATTCTAAACCAGATGTAAAACCCAGAGACTATCCCAAGCTGGAAAGAGAGAGACCTAAAGGCTACCAAAGGACAGATTAGGCACACTTCTTACAACCTACACATTTGTTCAATGACCAGGAGTCCAGCTCCGAGGTGCATTGAGAGCAAACGGGGTGGCAGGCACTACTTGGCAGGTGTACCCTGCCAAGGGT